>NW_022280155.1:331612-494654 GCF_004355925.1 Anarrhichthys ocellatus | reverse complement strand
AAATAAATAAAACAAAACAGAAATGTCTTACTCTTTCCATACACATGCATTCGCAAATACCAGGCGTCAGCTCTGACATACAGACAAACACACACATTCCCTGAGAATATGAATAACTCTGGCTATGACACTACTACCGTATAATGCACAGGACAGCTTCTGCCTAGATATGCTTTCAGAGAGTGAGCCACCTTCAGGGTTTCCGAAGTAAACGTGATGGCAACTTTGCCCCTAAGGTCAACAGTGGCAAAGGGGTAGGTGCCATTCCTGTGCACGATTATTTGCCACTTGAGGGTGTAGCATTACTGGTAGTAACTCTATATAAATGAGGAATATTATTATGGCAGTGAGCAAGCTGCAACCAAAAACAACTCCCCTACAGTGGCTTTATATACCACTTCTGGCTCAACCCTGGACAGAGAGAAAGGACAGAATGTAGTCATTTGATGTGTGGGGGGGAAGACATATTTCCCTTATGAACACTGTCTTTTCCCTAACGTTTTTTTGCATCAAATAATCTATTCCCAGCTAGGCAGGCTGGCTAAGAATAATAGTCCCTGAATCAGATTAGGTTATCTAAATGTTACAACAATAATCATTCTGTTTCACCATGCAAACATAACCGATGAGTTAGCAACCAAAAGCAGAGCGCGTTGACTCTCCACCATTGTCACCTCGTCAACATCAGTTACATCAAATATTTTCATGACCCCAGATATTCCAGGAGGATTTCAGCAGTTGCTCTAGTGATTAATACTGTATTTCAGTATCCAATTGATTGTATTGGTACCAGTAATACGAAAACCTATAATTGAAACAGTCCTTCTTTATGATTTTGGCAACAACTGGGATCATTTCTAGAGTGTTCAGTTACTGTGAAATCAAATCCCTCATCGAGGGGATCCCTAAAAACCCCCTCCAGGGCCCCAAGAGGGCCCCGGAAACCACTTAGAGACTCACTGAACTAAACAACGCTACTACTGAGATGAACATTTATATTTCACATGCGTAGTATCTGCTGATGTTGTGGCTGAACAAAAGGAAAGAGGTCTCTCTCATTCTCTCCAATCTGCCACTGGACAAAAAACATTTAGCAACACTTTTGTTTTTGCACCCTTTTTTCATGGAATAAAATACTTTTTATATGAACATAAAAAGGCTTAGCTACCTCAAATTTTGGTCACAAATGTGCTAATCTTAATCTTCTTAAAAGTATATACATGGGGATGGTAAGTAAATGTGTAAAATGACGTGCCACCACATAAACAATTTAATGTTAGGTTCAGGCACCAAAACTGACATGATGTTTAGGCAACAAGACCGCTTAGTTAGCATGAGGACAAAAATCATGGTTGGTGTTTAAGTACGTAAACTAAGTAAAATTTGTAAACACGTCACAAACGCAACTTGGCAATGACTCAATATCACTTTGGGACACGAACACCAGTCTCCTGGTTGTCCTATTTGACCCAACTGTTGTTGGTGTACTACATCACCAGCTCTGAGCGTTTCATATTCACATGGATGCGTGCAATTTGTGTATCCACCACCACAAAAGGATCCTGATTGACTTTCCATTGGCATTGTGTTCGTGGTGCCGACACGTCATTTTAACAAATTTAGTGCCACCAACGCGCAATGTTTCACGTATATTTCTCTGAAATCAGGCTTGTCATTGTGACCAGTCCAAAGCACACCTGCATCTTGGTATGCCACACCTGTCAGGTGGCTGGAATATCTTGGTAAAGTGCTGACTAATATGGATTTTTAACAAATTTGTGAACTCAATTTCACATAAATAAGCCTCTTTATGTGCACAGAAAAAGTCTGAGATCGTTTATTTCAACTCGTAAAAAATGGGAGCAAAAACAAAAGTGTTGCATTTGTATTTTTATTCACCGTACACTGGATAGAAGGAGCATCCACCTTTTGCAAAAAAAGAAAAAAAAACGTATCCACCAACACAGGCGCTTCTCGTGTCTGTCCGTCACGCACTCTCACTCAGGGCTACACTCACACAAACAGGGCCGGTGCAGCCAGCTTCCCTTTGCGTCCTGTGTCTTGGCAAACTTCACAGAGTTTCATCAAAGTATGCAGGACAGGCCCTCAGTGGCCCCACATCAGACAATACACTTCACACAGACTGCATCACCTGCCTGCATGCCCAGCTGCTGGCTTATATGCATTGTGTATATAAAAAGCATGTGTGTGCGCGCTTGTGCGTGTCCGCGCACAAGAGGGAAGATAAAAGACAAAGAGCAGGGAGAGATTGATGTGACCCACGTGACGGACATGGCAAATGGTAACGAGTGGGAGAGTGAAGAGGGGGGGGCGAATACAACCTTTTGTACTGAAACTTCAAAAGCTACATGGGAGCCACAGGGGAACCCACCCTCGTCTCCCCATCTCTCCTCGCCCCAACTCCTCTGCATCCTCACATCTGATTCGCAGTGACTGGAATATAGCGTATAGCAACGTGTTGGAGGGAAGGGAGGTGGGAAGCAACCAGGAGCCTGCGACAAATTCATTTCAAAATGCGGAGAAGCTATGCCAAACAAATCAGCTTGATTGATAATTGATGCGATTTCAGGTTATTTTCAGTCTCCAAGGTGTGGGGGGGGAAAAGTTCCTTATAGCAACTTCACTGACAGGGACTTTTTAGACAAGCTAAAGTTACTACAATGACAGCAGCAGAGACAACTAACCTCCGGCGACTGGGGAAGGTAAGAGTGATGAGTGGGAAAGAGACGGGAGCTGAGTCTGAGAAGCAGGTCAGAGTGAGTGTCCAACGGAACTCCTCAAATATATTTCAGGTTCACAGTTCCCTGGCCATATTTTAACGGGTTGGAAATATTTGAGTTGTGTTTAATATATCGATATTAAGGCTCGGTGATAACAGCGTTTTAAAAACAGTGATATTTTTGCAGCAAAAGATCTGATTCGCTCTTGGGGTAAGTATATACCCCAAAAAAATTCTGTGTAATGTTCAACTCTAATGAGCTTTGAACTTCGTTCGAATAGTCGCTGCATCACCCGACAACCTGGTCCCCTAAGAATGACCTTCCCAGACAACAACATTGCATTGTCGATTATGTTTCGAGGGGAACATATTTCCTCCCAGAATACGTTTGGTTTTTCACAAAAAACTTTCTAATCATAGTCCGCCGAAGTCCTCGTAGGGGGGATGTTGGTCAACGATGGATGGCTGAAGCAGACACAGGACTTTTAATTGGTGGACATTTATTTATCACGTTAAACTTACTTACTTATACTATACTTATTTAAAGATTAGAGTGGTGGGATTATATATTCATATAATTGAACGTTTGTTACGTTCAAGCTCTTGCCAAAAGAGTTAACACAATGCGGAATAAGCCTACCGCCTACGGCCAGGTATAGCCCTCTGTTTTCCTCAGTATACTAGAGTTGTAATGTCAGATGTCTATGGCAAAAATCCCACGCTAAGAACACCAGAAAAAGGCTGGTTGTTTTCAGAACTAGTAGTTAATAACTCCACAACATCATTCCATGAGTAATACACAAAGTGCCGTCAACCAACGTTGCTCACAGCTCTACACAGCATAGCTGCTAATTCTAGCTCTAACTTGTTACATAGTGTGTCAGTCCACCTGTGTTACCCAACACCTTTACTGCAGGAAGGGGGGCAGAGACACCAGCTAGGAGAATGGCAGAAGCTATAGCGTCCAAGAAAAGGGTCTGGAGTGAATCCTCTGGATAAAAAAAGGAACTCGGCATTCGGAGGAAGGATTAAAGTCGAAAAAAAAGCGATCAACATTGAAAGAGCGCACAGAGTGGGGGCGGGGTGAATACGACAAATTTACTTGCAGACATACGTCACATAACAACAGTGTTTGTGTAATTTGAATTCAGATTCAAACAATCCTATTTCTAATTACTCCAAACTTAGTTCCAAAACCATGATGTTTACTGAACCAACCAAGTAGTTTTGTTGCATTTTGGTTTTGTTTCAAATCCCAACGTTGTATGGGAACATCGTTTTCAGCACAATGGGTTGTCTATAACCACCAGCGTTGGCTACTTAGCAACTTTGTCACGTTTCTCTTAAGTTTCTGGCCACTTTTAAAACCCCTACTGCTACTTTTTTGCAATAAAAAGCCTAACGACTATTTGGACAGACCTTAACTTCTCTCCCTTGAAGAGAGTCGCCAATGAAATTAGTTAACTTTACCATTTGAGCTTTATTTATTCTCAAAAGACACAATTTACGAGCCTTTTACAAGAGCGAGTATATTTCAGGGTCTGGATTTAGATGCATGCAAAACAATGATTTTACAGCTGTTCGTTGTCTAGTAACATATTAACTCTTTTCAAGCAGGCTTCAGCCACCTGCCATTGAGAATCGATGGCACCACTGAGAACCACACGTTTCTGTGAATTGGCAGAAGTGATAACATGTAAAAAGATGGCCTGTTGACCCAGTTACGATCAGATCCATCCTCATTTCAAGTTCCTGAGTTAACTTTTCATGACATGTGGTGGATGTGAACTCTCAAAGTTGTCCCACCGCACGTCAACCAAGCGGTTAACCGAGCAAACCTCATTATTATTTATGAAGCGTTCACAATGCCTCAGGTGCTGTTTTGCCCCCGGGCTTGAATCTACAGTGAGTTAACTTCCAGCAGACAGGCTGACCGGCTGATTCTGTATTCAGAGTTGACACCATCATACTGCAGTGCTCCAGGTTGGAAATACTGTATTCTGTACCACGAGTGGGAATCTAGTTTTCTGAAAGGTTGTAAGGTAAGAGAAATGCCCCATTAATTTGAATATATAGAGATGGATATTAAAATGCTAAAAGCGGCATTTGGATGAACAGATGGTTGGATGGAGGTAGCACCTTACGAAGTGTTTGTACAGCTTTTTGCTACGTGACATATTTCAATGCAAACTGCTGTTAAAACCAACGGCAAACTACTGCTGTGCATACATTGGTATTTTTTTTATCCCTCTTGTGTTGCTGAACACGCTCTTATAAAATCAGTGAGGCGTCGGCAGATTGAGCGTATGCTGTGTACTACCTTTCCTGTGATGTGTCAGAGCTACAAATTATCACAATTTTCTGGTGTCAAAATGTGAAAACATTTTATGTTTTCCTTAAAAAAAAGATTTATGGGGTTTTTATTCTCTGAGAATGAAGTTTGAGGCAAATGACGATGAGGATTCTCATTTTGAGCCAAGAGGTGAATTCAAAAAAGAATTTGAGCCAAAGACAGTGATTTTTCATTGTTGAGTCACTTAGCAGCAGACTATGCTTGACCATTGCAGGAGTTTCGAGGATTTTTAAGGGCGATATGGTTTTTTTGAGAGTTAACAAAATACTTTATTTTTTAACAACATAAGACAAACAGTTTGCCGTCTGTTGGACAGACTCTGAAATGGAGATCGTGTTTCTAAATCACCTCCAACCTAGTTCATTATATCTGTACTTCAGTTTCTTGCTGACATATGCACAGATACGTCCACAATGAGCTCGTATCGGCCTGGTTGATTAATCGGTTCAAATTGGGCAATGTGAAAAAATAAATCCAAAAAAAAGTTTTAAGGCATGTTTGTTTTGCAATTAATTAATAGCATGTTCTGAGAAGATTACAACCGTTAATATCTTACTTTGTAGCTCAGTCAGAGGCCACTTTGTTAGGTACACCTGTACAGGCTGTTGTGATTGAATACAACAGCCTTACCATATCATCTGCCTTTTCAAAGTTTGTGATTTTAGTGACATTATCTGAAATGTGTTAATTCAATTAAATGTTTCTCTTGAGGTCATAGTTTAAGGTGGTGTTGCACTGGACTACGCTATTTCATATTTTATTCCCTATTAACATAAACGAGGGGGTAGAATATTTGAAACACTTCTGAATGTGCAGCACCATCACTAACTATGACAGTGTTAAAAAAGGGGTTTCTAGAGCAGATAAACCTTTGTTAAGTTTGGGTTTAGTTTGATATAGTTTTCACCAAAACAAGTCCCTTTAACCCAAACCAGCTTCCGCCAGGGCTTTACCTTTTGAACAATTCCCCGTGCGGAATGGAACAAAATCTCAGAGACAGTACAGTATGTACTTGATGACTACAACCATGGAAATTTAGGTTGTTTCCAGTGTAAGTCATGCAGCACTATTAATATTCATTTCCTGCTGAGCCTAACAGCGGTTGTTATTTTCCTGTCAAAGAGGAGTTCCCCCCCTCTCGCTCTCTTCTTCCTCTCCCAATTCTCCCTCTTAATTTCTCTCTCCTTCACCCCCCCCCTTCTCTCTCTCCCTGTTATCTCTCTCACGTCCTCCCCATCCCTGTCTCCACCTCTCGGGTCTTCTCTCTCCTGGTAACAGCGTGTGGGCTCAAGGAAGCGCCGCGGTTTTGCATATCAGCTCATTATTCTGACTGACAGAGAATTTACACTGTTCCTGCGTGAGGGATCGCAGAGAAGTAATCGCATGCATGCAGTCTTTTCTTTCTTTTCTCCGCAGCAGGGAGGGTGGCATTGTTGTTTTTGTTTCGCTCACTGTCTGGCAGTTGCATCATTTTCCTTTTATAATCTGATGCACTTGGACACATGTTTCTCTGTGTTTTGTATGCTGTATGTATTTGTGCATTTGGTCCATTTAATGCTAAGCTTCACTAGCTATGGCTATGTGTGTAAATAGTTTTGTGTGATATCTACGAATTAATGCGCATTATTTTTCATAGCTTTTGCCGGCTAATGCTGGACGAGACCAGCCTGTCGTTGTGGCTTGATAAAAACGTGTGGCGTCATTTCAAACCAGATCCAATATGTTTTGATTGTTTGAAAGTTGGGCACAGTACGTATTTTGCCTATGAACCTGCCTATTTCCCTGGTGTTTCGGACCGGGAGTGTGATGCAATTATGTCATTAGAGGTGTATTGCTGAGGACGCAAGAAAGCACAGCGTTGCTTGTAAAGCAGCAACAATGTTCTGAACAGGCATGTTTTCAAAGGGGACTGCACTAGTGAGTCCTAAAACCAAGACATTAATCATCAATTTTTTGCACCTCCAGTTCCCTTGTCTCGAAGTCGACGGGATTTTGGAACAGGTTTTTGGTTTGATGCCTCATATAAGGTCTGTGGTTAACATAAGATTAAGAGATTTAAACTTTTTGTTCTACGATATAAATATCCCACTCGTGATGTTGAAGCTTTAACGTGTCTTAAAAAAAGGTGGTTGCTAAAAATGAGACTTGTAAACGTCATCCCGCCTTTAGCTTAGTTGTGGTGACGTGAAGTCCAAGGGGTGGTTTGTTTGTAGCGTAACATTCGGCTTTTACTTCTGTCGATTACTTTCACGCTTCAAAATAAAAAAGTGGTGTTCATTTGTGAAGATTACCTTGCGTGTAAGTACCATCAACGTTTGTTTGCCATGGAGCTTATTTTCTGCAATAATCTAGAAATAAATATCCTCTTGGCTTTATGGGTTGGCATACAAAAAGAAAACATCTTCCGTGCAGCACTCTATTACACTCAAGTGACACTCATGCATCCGCCTGACAACGACACGAGTAACGCGAGTCTGTTACCTCGGTGATTAAAAAAATGTGCACATGATACAAAAACATTACTCCATCGCATTACTAGAAGTCAGCGAGGATACAGACAGACTGAAGGTGACCAACACCAATCTGCTTTTCAATTATGCTGTCCGCTCAGATGCAGTTTACTGCTCGGTTCCACTGTTGTTGCAATACATACAATAAATGCACAGCTGCCAGGTGTCACAGATTTGACCTGTGTTGTGCTCTTCATTGAGTGGCTTGTTGATTTAGTTACCTAGCTCAGTGCTTTCAGCCTGGCCACGCTCAGTGGGTTATCACTGACGAGAGAAGAAGTCAGTCAAATGGGACAGGGCAGGATTGTTAAAAATGTGAGATGGTTTTGTTGGTTGTACATTTTAGTCACAAATACTTAGTACTGTTCTCTTGGACGTTCAAAACCCCCATTTTTCACGGCAGTGCCTCTGAGTGATTAAAAAGCAGTCTGAGTCAAACGGGCATTATGAATGTTTATCAAATAAACCCACTTTTTATCACACTGTGCTTCTGCTTAATCAAATCAAGCGCTTTTTAATCAAAGCATTTATGTCGTTCGTCAAAACGAGGTCGCATTTGAGTGCAGCCAATTTCGATCATACATTCTTCAGCACAGTTTTCTTAATTAGTTTACTTAATGAGTTCAGTCCCGTCTGTGTGCAGCCGCCTGAGGAGCTGTGCTCTGACGGACAGAGTCCCACAGGGTTTAACTTGAGCCTTCCGGTACACTTCTGTGAAAAACGCACAGATTTGACGCTTAATGTGTCCTGGCGTGATCGGAAGACAAAGTCGTATTGATAAAGGCAGGTGTAACCATGGCCTATGAGACAAACCGGGCTTTCAACTAACTAAGTAAACCCATTCACGTCCTTCGTGGTCACAGCACCTGATGTAGAATCAAGAGCGAGAAATGCTGGGCAGCAGAGGAGTACAGATGGTTCAAACAAACACAGGACTTAAACCAAGGAGACCGCTGTTCATGTGCTGTGTAAAACCAAGTTAATGTTGCTTTATTTAACCATACTTTTGTTTTGTAACTTACATACTTAACACCTAACCAAGTACTTTTGTTGCGTGAATAACCCTAGATTGGATGTTCATTTTGAAAAGACACTAAGCGTGTAACAAGCAGAAACTGACACTCTGTCCCTGCCACGTCAAAGATTGACACTAAAGGGGTACTTAGAGCTCCATAGTTTGAAAGATAGGACCACTGACCAAATGTCAACATTTGCAAAATCTCCAAAAAAAATGAAAGTTCTGTTTGTTGTTTACACACTTTGATACACTCACCAGTGTGCATACAAAGCACACACACACACACACACACACACACACGACACAAACACAACTCAATTGCGATGAGAAAACTGCGCCGCAACAATGGGCACAAACACGTGCACTTCCACCAACACACTGTGCCGAACAGACGCAGAGATCACAGCTCAGCACAGCACCACTTAATTTCTGACTGCTCTCTCATCTCTTTCCAATGCGAGGAGGCACACACACAAAGCTGGGGGGTGGCAGAGAGAGAGAGAAAGAGCAGGGAAAATACAAAGCTCAGTGAGAGTAATGAGGGCGCAAGAGGGGTGGGCAGTCAGAAGAGCCTCAGAAGTGGAGAGAGCAGGGTGCAAAGAGGGGAGGTGGGAGGGAGACCAACTTGACAGGTCTTACTCACGAGGGACGGAAGCAGTTCTGTCTTGTCTAACACCACAACCACAAAAGTCGTATACCACCGGATACATCAGATAGATACTTTCAAATTTTCAAAGTGAATGGAACATTATGTGACATCTATGATGCATGTCATGAGATGATTAATTCTTCTCGTCTATGACGAATTCCACCCCACTCACTTTATTTTTTACTGTTGTATTGGATTGCATTGGAGAGTCAGCGTTGACTTATTTGAACTTACTTATGTTACGTAAATTACACACTCAACTGACCTGACAAGAGTACTTATTTTAACTCAAACTACAATCTTTTCCTGAACCAAAACAAGTACTTTTACTGTATGCATATAACAAGCAGAAACTGTTAGTTTCCTGTGAACGTGGACGTTTATTTAAAAAGACGCTATGCATGCAACGAGCGTCACGTCGTCGCCTACACGTCCAAAACGGATGCTAGCAACATAGTTCGAAGTGCCGGGCCACTGATCAAGCGTCGGTATATAGCGTCGATATTGGGAGTAAAAATTTGTTGTCAAACAGAAAACCATCTCAAGCTGAACGTTTTTATTCTCACTGCTTTGGTGGCCCGAAATTCCTTCTCTCTGTAATGTTAAAAGTCACTGATAATCTACCGATGAATTACCCCCTCGTGGTTTTAAGCCTCTACTAACCAAGTCAAGTTGCAGTTTACATCCATGTCTGTCCAAAATGTCATCATGTCAACATTTATCCTTTTGGACATTTGTGTGATATTGTCATATCAATTCTCAAATTATTGTATGAGGTCACAGTCATCTTAGACCACCAAAATCTAATCAGTTCATCCTTGAGTCCAAGTGGACGTTTGTGCCAAATTTGAAGAAATTCCCTCCAGGTGTTCCTGAGATATCGCGTTCACGAAAATTGTATGGACGTACGTACCGATGGACAACCCAAAAACATAATGTTGCTGGCCGTCAAGGCATAAAAATACCCTTGGCACCTCAAGAATTACACTAAGGAAGGTGTATAGAGAGGGATGGATAGAGAGAAAGAGAGAGAGGGAGGGAGGGAGATGCTGAAATTGAGGAGGAGAGGGAGGAAAAGGGGCAAGACAGGTCCAAAAATAAAGGCAGGAAGAGCGCTAATGAGTACACTCAGATTTGCTTAGTTGCTGTGACAACGCGCCGCCTCATTGCTTCAAACCGACTGCATATCTAATGAATAACACTCTCTCTCACAAACACACACACACACACAGTTGAGAGTAAAGAAGACAGTATTTCCCCTCAAGCTATTTTCATCTGCATGGGTTTTTCAGGCTTCAAAAACCAGAACGCAGTTGAGAACAAAAAAATGGCTCGTGTCCAGACGCCTGCATGTGTCTGCGGTGAAAACTATGAAGTAGGTGTGCCAACGTGAAAAAAGAAAGCTTTTAACCAAATCAATCAGGACCACCATGTGGTGACTGTGCCAGTTGGATTGGGCTGAATAGTTTTAGCAGAGGGAAGAAGGGCTCTGGAGAAAAAAGGAAAAAAAACCTTCACAATTCAGCAGATCCTCTTGCATCGGGACCTCAGGCATTTACACTGACAGGCACAGTGTGCAACAGAGTCGAAATATAGCCCGTGAATTGTGTTTGAGCAGTTCGTAAACTGCGAGGGGATGTATGAATTTGACTGGATGTATGGAAAAGGGGAATTGTCACTCGAGGCACTTGGCGGGGATGTCTTCCCTTTCCACTTCTCTCTGCTTTCGTTGAGTCACGAGATAAAGCTGTTCGTCAATCACCTCATACATTATATATATGTATATATATATATACTTTTCTTTTTTAGCCCGTTTAGCAGTGCTGCAAATCAATGAGCACGGTTTAGAAGATTTTTTGCATCAATTTGATGAAGTGCCTTGATTTGTCAGTTATTTAATCTACTGGATTAGAGTTCTTGCCTTGCAATAAAAATGTGCTGAATATTTTCAATATGTTTGTGTCGACCAATGTCCAGTACTAGGAATGCAGCAGTTAAGTTGTATATCCAACCAAAACTACAGTTTTAGGGTGCGTACACACCTGTAGTTGGGTTAATTTGGTTCACATCAGGAAGAAAAATACATTGTTGCATTTTAGTTCTGGTTCCTGTTCACACTGACTTTTTAGAAATGAGCCAGGAGGACAGAACATGAAGTTAAACAGTAAGTTGTTGGAAAGCTTTGGTGATGTTGGGGAAATTCCAGAAGCTTATGCAGCACTTCAATGCTTCTGATCTATATATTTATGTTATTTGGTGTCACAAAGAGTTCACGAAGAAATAACTGATTTGAAGCATTATTAGCATCATTAGACTGCCAAGACAGGACAAAACGGGTGCGTCTTGTACAGTAATAATCCAGGGTTTATTTCTGGGTTCACTTTTTAATGGACTTAATGAACTGACAAAGAATACGGAATCTGATACAAGCACAGCAGTTTTAACAGCTTTTGACCTGTTAATCTGGTAATTATTATTATTAATTATTACCTGCTCATATAAATGGCCTAAAACAAGGGTATTCAATTAAAATTCAACAAGGTCCAGTCAGAGAGAATGTCCTCATGCAAAGGTCATGAACATCACAATAATGTCAAACCGGCCTTGTGATTTAGTCCCATATATATTGAAGTAGCCTAACAGGTGTAATAACGTCTGAATGTAGCCAACAACTGGCTGTCAAATCAAACATAGAAAGTTCAATTGAATAATATCTCAACAATATGTATTGTCAGATTTCAAATTGAACTGGATAAATTACAAAAAAACAAACACCACAAACAAACCGCACAAGAGACCCACCTTTTCAAGCGTTCTCCATTTGGTTGTTAAGTCCAAACTGGGGGATTCCGATTGACAGCTTACACACCAGCCCAAAAAAACAGAACTAACCGGGCAAACAGACCTGAGTTTGTTGTTAACCGAACCAAAAGGGTTAGGTTGTGAAAGAACTGTATGCTACCAACCGGTAAAACACGACTGAACTATTAGAAGTTCCCTAGAGGATTCATTGACAGCAACCACGAAATAAATCAGAGTGTGGAACTGCTAAAACTGCAAAACCCAAACTTTATGACCTGCCAGAAATCCATTTGATCGTCCAAGAGCAAGATCATTGATCACTCAGGCAATTAACCCGCCGTTGTGACCCCCCCTCCCCCCCTGCACCAAACTGAACATCAAGATGGTAACTGCTCCGGCTCTAAAATGAGTCAGTCCGATGAATGATTGAAATCACAGGTTTAGTAAGTCTCTGATCTCTGCTTTGGAAAATCATTTATTTTCATGAAACACTTATTGATTGGAACATATACTAAACATAAACTGGGTGGTATTCTGCTTTGTCGCACATCTGCAGCTAGCCCCCCAGGGATCAGTGCACATGTAGGTCACGGCAAGGACAGTGCATCTGGATGTGTGCATGTACTGTCCCGCGTTTATGTCTCAATGCATGTGTGTGTTTGTTTTCCTCACAAGCACTGCGGGGAGAACGTCCTCCCCCCCGGGGGGCCAAGTGTAGGGCCCAAGGGCTTGAGTTGAAAACACTGTTAACCAAGATCAGCTGTTCAACCGATGAACCTCCAGCATGAAACAGACTCAAACACACGCTCGCACACGCATGAGGCACAGCGCGAGTTTCCGAGAGGTGGAGGGAGAAACAGATGTCACACTGAAGCTGGGAGGAGGCCTCTTCCAATCCTCGTACTGACTCCTCGAGGCAAACTGTCTGCGCGCACACACAGAGAAACAGACAGCACAGCTCTGCAGAGCACAGCGCAGAACCTCTCAAACTCCGTCTCCCCTTTGATGTCAGTACAACACGAGGCAAGAAGACAAAGGAAGCATCGCTGCACAAATCAGAAATTCATTAAAACAGCACTAACCAGACCTGTGGAATACTGATAAGCTCGCAATACTTACATAACTCAAAAAGCAAATACTAAAATGTCAAGCAGAGGCCTTGCATTTCAAAAAAATTGACAAGGAATATGTGTAACGCTGCATTTAGAAGTATATCAGGTCAAAGCACGGTGTCATCTGTGAATTGATTGTTTTTTTTTCCACTTATTAACTTTCTCATTGGAGCACACATTCTTGAAGCGTTGATAATTATAAGCCAGTTACCCATCATATTCAGCATCTGAACGCCACTAACGAGATGGGATTTGTTCCCTTCTCTGCTCACCTTCCTCAGCAAGTTGCAGATCCTCTCGATGTTCCGCAGTCTCTCCCTCTGTGAGGAGACAAACAGGAAAAAGGTGAGTTTATAGCTCGCAAGGATTCATGACTCAGTCCAGTAGTGTGTGCCGATATCTGGTGAAAGATGAAACAGAATAGAAACAGAACAAGTGTGTCCTTGTGCTGAAAGTAGGTGGAAATACATTTACAGTAGAGCTGTTCCAAAATATATATTCTAGAAGAAACAGCAAACATTAATACATCTTGGAACTCATTTCAATGATATGTCAGAGGTTTGGAGTCCAAGTCGTGACTCAAGTCAGACAAAGAGGTCGAGGCAATTTTCACGAAGTTCCCGTGGACGGGTGAGCAACGGTATTGCCAGTTGGATTAATGGCGGCATTCATAGTGCTAAAAAGGTTGTTGATGTGAAATCGGAGAAGCATTCCACCCTCGTCCTTCATCTACGTACTGGTAATGAATCAGAAGCTTGTAAATGGTCTGTATAGCGCTTTTCTAGTCTTCCGACCATTCAAAGCGCAGTGGTAACAGCTGACATTCAGGCCCAGAGTAAAAACTAAGTTTCCATGTTTATGAGTTAGAAATAATCTGTATTGTTTAAAAACTCAATGGCAAGTCTGTTTTAATGATAACCAAAGATGGGGGACAAGTTCAGGTGGGAATTCAGCGTTTGAGTAAAGGGGTTTTTAGACATTTGTGTACTTCATTTTGAACATAAGGGTCTGAGATGAAAATACATTTGGAGAAGTCCTCTCGAGACCACTTTAATTAAAAGACATCAGTCTGTTGGATAGCCTCCACATTAGTGCTGTAGTTTGTCAGCAAGAAATTCACTCCTAGAATTTTGGGGGAGAGATTAAGGGAGCTTTCTCCTCGAGCAGTCACAGTAGTTATCATTGTGTTTATATAAGTGACCATATTTCAATATTTGAGTGTTCTCAGCTTGGGTAATAAACTGTGAAATGCTTAAATCAGCAGTCGCCACAATGCTGACTCTAACAGCCACCGTTTCACCAGAGCTTTTAACACCATCATCAAATATTAACTGATTCCTATAGAGACGCATTCCGGACTTGACTGTGGCTCCACAAGAAGGCGCCGCACAACTCTGGCTGCTTATGAATCATATATTGATCTGAGCGTCACGCTGTTTGCGCTCGTGGACAGTCACTTTGACTTTATCTCTTGCTCCTCATGAGCTCGTTGCAAACGTCAACAGCAAAGGCTCCATGGGAACTATGAAGTCAATAAAAAAAGTTTTTGCACTTCTACAGACCATCAAAGCCCGCCAGTCTTGAGCTCAACAGATCTTTAGTCACCACATGAGAAAAATAGGATTCAAATGGAGGAAAGTGTGCTGAAATAATTGGGATTCAAAACACTATGAGCACTTTGTGTATGAGTGTTTAGTCTGCTTAAGGCAATTTCCATTTTCATACACTGAAAACCACAGGCATTATCTGCATCTCCATACTAATTATAACTTACCTGTGCATATTTTTTATATCGTATGTTTAACGCTGAGCACTGTGTGAGAAAGAGAAAGAATCACAGACAGAAGCAGACACTCGCGTCTGCCCATCCATATATTTCCTATGAAATATGATTTTTATTTACCAAAGGGCTGGCTTAACTTTGACTCATAAATTCACTGCAATTAGGTTGAAGTATTTTTCCTTTCAGAGCTAATTATCAATGTAGATTGTTTTGATGCAAGATGCCTAGTTTTGGAGATATCGGCCGTAGAGATGTCTACCTTCCCTCCATTATAATGGAACTAGATGGCACTAAACTTGTGGTATTAAAGTGCTTATTTGTAAAAACCAACCGCTAGAAATCCTGACCTGGTTATTCAAGATAATCCACATATCTTGTTGTGAACAGTTTCATGTTCTTTTTTGGAACTTTGCCATCTAGTTCCATTACATTGAAGAGAAGGCAGATGCAGGCAATTGCTCTAAATACAAAACAAAAACTCCTGTTTACAATGTTTACTGAGGTAATAAATCGAGAGAAGTAGAGTCATTTTCTCATAGACTTCTATACAATCGGATTCCTTTTGGCAGCCAGAGGAGTCGCCCCCTGCTGGTCAGTAGAGAGAATGCAGGTTTTAAGACACTTCTGCATTGGCTTCACTCTTCAGAACCGGAGGTTGCCGCCTGGTCTCCCTGCTAGTCTTCATAAAGGACCTCCGTATCACTCCTGACCCTGATTGTGTTGCCTAAGCGGAGCTTGATGGGGAGGGAAAGAGACCCGACTGTTCCTTCCTATGCTCCTCTTTAATTATGGCCTACTATACTATCATATGAACTATGGCTAGTTTCTACATGAAGCTGCTCACAACAAGGTCTGTGGATTATCTGGAGTAACCGGGTAATCATTTCTCAAAAGAAACATTGCTGGTCAGTTTTTCAAATTCATTTTGAGTGCGATCTGTTTCAATAACATTCGTGACAAGGTCGACATCTCTACTCTGCTTTTTTTGGGCACTATGCAGACTTCACGTGTGATACATCAGAAACAAACACAATCAAAGATGGTTTCCCGTAACCTAATTGACAATGCAGTTTTGTTGCATGGGGACGTAAAGCAAATGAGGGTATTCTGAAAGATGTTGAACTGTTCCTTTCAGACAACAGTATTGGTTGCATTCTAAAATGATCCGTGTGATGTATTCAAAGGTTGGATGCCAATACGTTCTCCGTGTGTGCTTTCCAAAAATATGCATTGATGAGGATGTAAACATGCTTATTGGATTGCTATTTTTAAGAAGTGCAAGTTGCGACAGAGGTTTCTCCTAGAAAAGTGTTTAATTTATGCCTGTGCTCTAAATAATGAAACCAGAGGTTCCAGAGTAGCAGACTGAGGGAACGCCATGGTAACAATGGAGAGAGACGGAGAAAGTAAGTGAAAGGTAATAAAATATGAGGGTGACCACTGTATCCTTTTGTAGCATTAACTCATTCCTTATGTATGTAGTGTGTGTGTGTGTTTAGACTTGCAGACTACAGTATAACAACTTACACTCTCATCTCCCCAAAACGCCTCATGGGACTTTACCTCATTTCACAAGAAACAGCTGAGGGAAGCGTGGGAAAAACAAATGTGGGGAATATATTGCACTGCCTTTTAACTTTTCATTATTTCAAATGTTTCAAAGCACAAAGAGAAGCCGTTTCAGCTGAAAAATACTTTGAAGTGCAATGTACGGGCAGCAGCATGACGGGCAAAAAAGGGAATCCGTGATCGGGGGAGGAACGGAGGAAAAATAAAAAAAATTCTGTTCATAGTGGTGGATTACAGATTGCTCCAGCCTGTACAGGGAGTCTTTCATGTTCTTCAAAAAGGCAGAATTTGAACCCTCCCTCTGTCCTTGATACGACCTCATCCGTTGCACACGCGTATACCCACATCCCCATACAGTATGTTCATGCACGCACACACCACAACAGCCATGAAAGGCGCAGTCAGATTGCCAATTATCTCTACTGCGGGTGTCTATTTCTGGTTGAGACACCTAATCAAGGGCCTCGCCCAGATCGCTCCCGCATGACACCATCTCCCCCCTCGCCTCGGCGTCCCGCCAGGTTTTAAAGGAGGCCTCGCAAATACATTCCACGCAAACAGCATTGTGTGTCTGTTAGTGTACGTGTGCGCACACATGCCCACAACTGCCTGCTCATTAGCAAGCAATTAGGCTGATGTCTCTTTGAAATGTTACTCAGCGAGAATTTGCTTGACAAGCAAGAGCGGCGCGGAAGTATAAAGTGTCGGGGGGGGGAAAGGGAGGGTTGGAAAGTGGAGGGTGGAATGTGGCGGTCTTTGAATTGACCTTTGTTTATTGAAGCCGGCAGACCCAATTCAGAGCAAATTCTCATTCACGGGAGGTGCGTCGTCAGACAATTAACCCCTGAAGATGAAGTGGTGGAGGGTTGTTCATGGCGCTAATGTCCCTGCAGTGCAAAGTGTGTTTAAACGCTGTGAAATGAATTTCCCCCCTTGACTCAAGTAAGACTTGAACTTAAACGGGGGAGACAAGCGTGGAGCGGCAAGGGAGAGGGGGTGAGGGGGGGGGGGGGGGGGATATAAACGGTGTGTGACGGGGCTACAGAAGCTGTCGTCGCTTGTGTCCTCGGTGGGATGAACATCAATCAGTCGCGCTAATGAAACCTACAATTCATATTCATAAAACGTTTCTATAGAAAAAAAACACCAGATTTTTTTTTTTACTTCTTTTCCTTCATCTCTGAAATCGCAGCACATCTGTGTTTGTGTGTCTGCATGTGAGGGAGTGGTATGTGTGAAATCATCACAGACATGTACAGCAAAATTTCAGACAGTGTACAGAATAGAGCGTATACACGCATGACCATGTGGGTGCAGCAGGTGGACATGAACGCAAGTGTGTTTTCTTTATTTACAGATACGCCTGTTTGCATCTTGTTACACCAGAAAATGGCATGCCTAAGTTAATTCACACATACTCATGAAACAGGTTGTGCAAACAGCTTGGTGGTGTAGCGACTGCTAGCAGGACTATTGTAGCTGGCCAGCTAATGGATAACCTGTTAGTATGCCAGGAACATGCTAGTGCTGGTTAGGCACAGTGACACTCCTTGCTTTCTTTGTACTGGACTGTTTACTCCTCCTTTGTATTTTTGTCCTCAGGATTGGACATAATATTATTAATTATAGAGATATTGAAGGAGGGAAATCTGCAAGTTCTGTAAGCTTGATCAAGCTAGAACTATGAAAAAGGGGAAAACAATGAATTGAGTTCACCAGGGTGTATCCAAGATTTTTAAGTTAAAGGTGCAATCTGTGAGATCTGGCCAGAATTTTTGTTTAAAACATTTAAGAAATTACATTATCAACCCATTGTAAAGAGAGGTGAGAGTATTGACGTTATGTCAAAGACGTCTAAGTATGGTGCTGCAGAGAAATTTACTGAAATGAGCATGCTAACCAGCTTGCCCCGGCCTGTCATGTCTTGTTATACCACTAGCACCCCGAGAGTGGTGCTAGTAGTATTACACTAGCACCACTCTGCCCATTCTGTCCTCAGTCCAACATGAGAGGACGAAGAAGTAGAGCTGACCCGAGGCCTTGTCAATTACTTTTGCGTTTTGATAGTTTGTTCCTTGAAATTAAATCCAGAGTGGCATAAACGAGAGAGCGACAATTATTTTTAATTTCCTCGCCGCCACCGTGGAGGGGAGGGCGAAGCGGTGGCTCCGGGTGACAGACCTCATGGTTAGCGGGACTCACAGTGGGCTGGTGGAGCACTGGGTCTAACCTGTATAACGGCTGCAACAGAAACAGAGTCGGCTACTCTAGCGGGATCGGAGCCCGGGTGCAGAGATCCAGGGGGAAGCGGTGGCTCCGGGTGACAGACCTCATGGTTAGCGGGACAGCTAAATGCTTATCTGTTTCCTGGAGCCGCCGCCCGCCCTCTTCCCCGCAAATTAGTCTTCTGGTGGCAGGGAGGAAGAAGTGAAGGTACAAGTTTTCCATATTGTTGCTCTGATGTTAGTAGTTGGTTATATTTTTCTATAACTGATGTCTTTGAATTTAGATTGTCTGGACTCAGTAGTAGAGGTGAAACGCTGCCGCCTAATTGTCTGGGGCACGTTACCAGATCTTAATGTTTAAACTGGTAACGGAATTCCATGTTAGGAAATGATCCCCCAACAATCTGGCAGGGATTGCAGTGCAAGCAATCACACACAAGGATGTAATGTAGGCATACAGTACATACTGAAATACATCCCAAAAAATGAATGAGCACGCAAACTATCAAAGAGCTTTGGAAAACATCAACAACCAGATCCTCCTCCAGCAACAGCGGCCCTCCTTCTCTTGGAATCGACTACGTTTTTGAAGGCAAAAACATCTCCTCTCCAGTGACGGTATTCACTATAATGTATTATTTCCTCTATGCTGTCTGGCATAGAATGGAACATGAATGTGTATGTGTTTGTATTCTTCTACTTGCTACATAGTGAGGACCAAAACAAAAGTAAGGACATCCTTGGAAAGTGAGGACATTTTGGCCAGTTTTCACTTCTTGAAAGGTCTGTTTGAGGTTTAAGACTTTGTTTTATGATTCAGTTTAGAATTCAGTCTAAGACTTGGGGGTTAGGCATTTAGCTGTGATGGTTTATGCTAGGGTAATTGGCTAGGGAATAAATTAAGTCAATGAGAGTCCTCACAAAGATGGAAGTACAGGGATGTGTGTGTGTGTGTGTGTGTGTGTGTGTGTGTGTGTGTGTGTGTGTGAAGGGTCCGCACAATGTGAAGTTCCTCCCCGAGGGGGCACACTGACACAAACTGCTAATTACACTGCCTGGTTTCAAGAAAGAGAGACAGCAACAGAGAGAGACCAAGGAGGGAAGGCTGGGTGGGAGACATTATGCAGGAGTAAATGAGAGACGGATAATATGGATCATTTCTGTAAGTGTGTGAGAGAGAGGAAAGGAGAATAATGGCTGGTTACTGTATTTTAGGACGAAGCCATCAACTTGCTCGATTAAATGGAGGAGATGGAAAATGGAAGATAAAGTTGGGATTATTTCAAAACCAAACTTCAATGAATGGTAACCGCTGATAAGACTAATGTAAATGTCAAATGTAACAAAGTCCCAAATTACAAATTGGTTTCTTATGTTGTACAATCAACTACACAAAGACAGACCTAACTTTGCCTCCTGAATAACTGGATGTTCCATTAGATATCTTTTTACACTTGTGTAACTACTTAACTGAAACTTCATCAGAAGTGGTTTAGTTATATTTCCTTACACTTGCAGTGAGGAGAAGTTCTGTTCCACTTTGACCTCCAACTCCAATATCAGAAATTCAATGGACAAAAGTTATTATAAAGTAGGCTTCATGCAGGTATATGAGAGGTATATATTGAGTTTTCTATTGTATTATCCCAACCTCTTGTAGCTTATTTTGCCTTTAGGTCAACCAGAAAGTTCACAAGATGTATAAAGTGGGAGATATTTTCTATTAAGCACATGCAGATCAAAAAACACCACAGCAGTGACAACTTGAAAGACTTAATAAATGTGCATTTTCTTTCTGTTACTTCAAATTGTTTTGTGAAATGCAAGCACTCAAAGAATAGTTTCTGTTTACTGTTTTTAGAGAGAGTGAGATGATTAAAGATGCCATGACGTGGTTGAGTCAAGACGTGGTTAGCCTGGCTTAGCTAGCTGGCCTTGCTTTATACTCAAAGGTAAGACAACAACAACAAAAACACCTTAACGCCTCTAAAGCTATTGACGCATATCTTATTATTTAATCGACACACAAACAGCTTAAAAATTAGAACTTGTGGGTTTAGAGGAAGTCAAGTGCTACTCGTCTTTGTGCTAAGCTAGGCTAACTGCATTGCACAGATATGACATTAGCGATTTTTTTTCATATCAATGTGTGACTCAAGTAACTTTAATATATCAAAGTACATTTTCATCAATGGCCATCAAAAAAATTCTATCCATCAATTTTCATGAATCCACACACTTGCGGGAGCCCAGCAAAAACTTTACCCGTCATGAAAACTTTAAGAGCAACAACAGCTTTGAGAATGTATTTAACGAATCTCTTTGAAATAGAAATCTTGCATTTTAGGTCCACGTTTTCATCTGGAATTGGGCAGCAGTGACACATTTCGTGTGAGAAGCAGGAGTCAAAAGGGGAAAGAATGGGTTAAGGAAAGAGAAGAAAGAAAATTAGATGGAACCTTTTGTACCCATTCCCCCGCTGGATTCCTTGATACGTTCTGCATTCCATAATGCTATGCAAATATGACAAAAATATGAAAGATGTACTGAGTGGGGAAATCTGGTCCAATGCACTGTTTTCATCGTCTTGAAAAAGTCTTTCAAGCTGAAGAATTATTTTCATTTGCCTCTCAATAAATCTTCATTCAACCGTCTGTCCGTATCCATCTCCAACTCTCCTCTTTCTCCCACTTTGCAATGTTTTAATCAATCTGTCTCCTTCTCCAACTCCCCCACCACCCCTGCTTACTTCTGCTCATGTAAGGAAGTCAATACTCCAGAGAAGCCATACAGTCCAGAGCTCTTAAGTCAAAGTCACCTCCAAACTAAACGCTCGTGCTGTGCCGTACCGCCATGCATTATTAAGAGCCAACTGCGTTAGTAAAAGCCCAAAAGACTCGAGGGAAAGGGATTTAGAGGGCTGGAGCAAATCCTAAAACAACTTCACCGGGGGCGTCTTCCCCGTGCTGGCCAACGCAAGTCTACTTTTTTTTTCTCAACAACTTCTCCTGATTGCTGCCGTGGCAATTTTGAGAAGTGATGAAGCAGAACATATTTGCCTGTTTCTTCACTGTGAGAATTTTTGAGAGGGACAAAGAAGTGAAAGGAAATCGGGGGGGGGGGTGTTGGAGGAAAAAAAGCTGGCCAAGGCTAAAAGACACTCACAGTTTGTCAATGTACCGCTCACATTGGACTGGCATATATTGATGTTTATATATTAACATGTATAAAATCCATTAATGCCGATCATCACAGTTTAAAGCACAGCATTGATTTAGCTATTCATCGTTAATATTCAGTGCACGTCCAATTTGTTTACCAGACAGCCTAGCAGAGGATGTATGTATAATCCAGTGTATTAACCTGTGAATTGACCATTGTTAAGAATTGGTATTCAGTAAGCCGAAATAAATAAATGTTCCCCATTTAGATAGCACCCTGGATACACAGAACCACCAACAGCCTAAATCCCTGCATTAACCTGAAAAAGCCTTTAAATAGGGATAAACTGAAGTGAACACTATGAGCTGTTGGCAGCCTGGTCTCCTCATGATAACGTTGCAATCCAACGAAACTGTATGACGCTTGGTGGGAAATGTATTTTCTCCCACATGATGTTTGTTTTTGACAGAGCACTAATACGTTTCTTTCGTGTTAAACTAAGTCAATGTATTTCAAACTTAAATAACGTAACAAACTTTTTTTAAGCCAAGCCATGATGTTTTTACTCAACATAACCAAGTAGTTTTGTTGCATTTTTGTTTTGTAATGTTTCAATTCACAACACTAACCATGTGTTTAAAACTGCAAAGAACCTGTTTTTTTAAGAGACAAGCTTTAAGAATATATTTTTCTGGAACTGATTCTAGGAGTAAAGTTATGATGGTTGAGATGGTTCGGTTTCAGGAGAACGTTAGAAATTAAATCTACAAATGGTTACCGGTCCCAAAGCCATCCATGTTTATCCTCGGATGTGGCTTGTCGCTTTTATTTTATTCATATTTGGATTCAGGAATTTGTTCGTTAAAAAGATGATCATTCATACTTGATGGTTTGGCCCCGAGTCCTACGATAAGAGTCTGCTTTTGAGCCAGGAAGTGAGGAGAGGAGGGCGTACGGAACTGATATGTTGCCAACTGCTTGATTCAAAGTTAGCGGAGAAAGAGAGGAAAGTACAGGGAACAGAGACAAGGAAAAGACAGAGTGAGAGATCATAAACGACGATGATGATGATAAAATAATATAAAGAAAATGTTTACAGAAGGGAGAGCAAACCTACCGCATGGAGTGGATTGCCCTGATCGATCGGCACCTTGAAGTCAGTCTGGAGCTCATCGAAAGCCGTTATCTGAGAGGGAGAGAGGGAAAGACGGGAGCACTGTGTAATCAGTAAAATAGAGGCACAGCACAGAATGACATGTCTCACTCTCAAAGCACATCATCATCATCATCATCACCACCAGCCTCCTGTGTGTCTCACGACCAGCAATGCAGCATTGAGAATGCATGCTGGGCTGCATGATATTACAGTTATCTCTGCCCAACCCCTTCTCCTAAGAAATGACATTCCATACAACTTAACTGCATTCTCAATTGTATATTTTCTTTCAGATTACGGTCAAATTGTAAATTGAAACGCAACAAAACCACTTGGTTAGGGTTTAAATAAAAAATATTGGTTTGGCTTAAAATAAGTACGCCATGAAATGGCGTACTTATTACGGAAATTACGCTTGATGATACAACTTAGGGTCAAGAGATACTAAGACTGGTTGGTTGGGGTAAAAAATAAAAACATCAAATCAAAAGAACATACCAAGATGTATATTGCATCAGAATTTCAGGGATAAATCCTATACAGATACACCGTTTAGTTTCCGCTAAGCAGACGAACAAACTTCTAACTCACACAATCTATCACCACCTTCCAAGGCTTAGTATGTGCTAAACATCCGTTATGAATTCCCATATTAACAGTTCCCTCAATTAGGCAATTACGTAAATTACGGACATAGGTAAGAAATAAGTCAGCACACCGACTCCTGCAGACTACGATTCGGAATGTATTTGCGATGCGTCAAACACAAACGTAATCCGGGAGAAGATATGTTTCTCTCCAAACTTTTTCTCATATGTTTTCTTGTATGAGAACATATTTCTTAGGAGACCAGGCCGTTGTACCTGTATGTTGAATTTGACTAAACATTTTCTACCTTGATACATAATAACACGTGCACCGTCCTGCTGCTGCTAATACTCAAGCCCCACAAAATATACAAGAGCCCTCATCCAATGCCTCACTTACGCCGCCTTAGTAAGGTTTGCTAAAAAATACAGTGCCCAACCGTTTTTGGTAACTTAATTTTTGTAAGTGTAATGAAGTAATTAAGGAGTCAACAGACATGCTAGCAGCTCTGTGAAGCTATCTTGGTTTACCATGAACCCATTTGATAGTTAACAGTAATTAACAGAGGACTGTACAGTGACAAACCGATCAACCACGATATGATTATGATTATATGATTTTTTAAATAATACTATATATTTGTGAACCATCACTGAATCTTTGGTAGGAACCAATGCGTTTTGGTTGGAGTAGAGAACTCAGGACACACAGAGAGAGCGCTCACACAGGTTTTGGTCTTTTTGGGGGGATTTGTTGACAATGCATGATCTATGATCCATGTTTAATGCGTGCATGTGGATTGTGACGCTGGCACGTGTTTTGTGATCAGTAGATCTTATTTGTTGGCTGCAAAGCTAAAGTCTTTCTAGCAGCGGCTTGGAGCCCAAGACAAATCTCCCTGCAGGACGATAAAGTATAACTTAACTTATCTTAAGATGGCAGCCGTATCCTTTAATGTTGTACAGACTGATTGATAGAGCATTCCAGTTCTTGTTATTTAACTGTAACAAGCTGTTGCCCTGTGCCTTCAGGTTCAACATATCTCAATTTGACTGCAGTGTTATAACCTCTTTAAAACGTTATAAAGGCCAAAAGTCAACATTTGTTGGCGTTTAGTCTTTCAAACAAGTTCGGTCTTTGTCAACAATTTTCCGAAAGGAATGCACATAATATAGAATATTTGGAGAAATATTGGAGCACTGCAGAACGTACAGCTCTGTGAGCGAGGGGCGTAAAGTCTAGCCGCACCACTCCGCTCACTTGTCCTGGTAACAGTACACCAGCAACGTCTGCTGAATAAACCAATCCACATGCTGCACTGTCAGGCAAAAAAAAAAAAAAAAACAGCCCATGACGTGGACATACGTAGCTGGAGATTTGTCTAAGTTGCTCTGTACCCACACCCTCCATTTTAGAATCAGCTCCTCACCCTCGTCATCATTAACACGATCCGCTCCAATTAAAATGTTGGTCGAAATCTGCCCGGAGGCACAACATTTGCATGCAAGAGACTTCGAAATCACAAACTCTTGAATTGGCTGCCATTTGAACCTGCCGTCCACCCACTGCTGCATTGTGGGACAGCTCTAAGCAACAACAACGCCGAAGTAATGATGAACAGTGGATAGAATACGCAACAGTTCCATTGGTGTTGCAATGGAGGCAATTGCACTACAAAGACAACTGTCATTGCTTGACTAGTTAGGCCTCAAGAGGGAAATGTTGTGCGTGTGTGTGTGTGTGTAAGTGAAACTGCACGAAGAGATACAAGTGTGTCAGTCAGTGCAGCCGCATATGAGCTACACTGTGTGCCTCTAGTGTGTGTGCACCATGGAGGAACTGTATGATGTGAGAGCAGCATGACTGTGTGTGTGCGCAGAGTAAGAAATATTGATTGTTTGAGTGGTACAAAGATGTTATCCATGCATTGTGTGCTATGTGAGGTAGAAACAGAGGAGGCAGTGGCATATGCGTTAGTACATGTGAATGTGTGCGTTAGCCCCAGTGTGGGGAATTAACATTAGGGAGACGGCAGAGGTTCGCACCAATCCCGGGTTATTTCTCTGGGCTCGCCCCCACACTGACAGGCAGCTCTTTACATGTTATTTCCCAATGGATCGTAACAGTGATCCTGGCTCATTGCCTCGCTCTGTTACAGTGTGTTAGCCTCCCTCGGGCTGCTCCTCATGGGCGGCGGGAGCACACACACACACACACACACAAAAAGTCTTCATGGGTGCATACATCCTAGCAAACAGTGAAGCGCTGTACGTACTCATGCACAGGAACACACTCCACATAGAAGTGCAGTAGATATACTCCACCTATACATCCTTATGTGCACCCCATGAGAATAACATTATAGACTGGATGTCAAGGCTTAAAGGATCATTCAAATGAGTACGACTGGTGCTTTAGTCTTTTTCAGTTGCCTCACTTACAGTATGACAGCGCTCAAAAGTAACTTCTCTGTATCATAATTGCTGAGTAGGCATGGGACAAAAATATCATGTCACCATTATCCTGGCCCAAAAAAATGCAATTCCCATTGATCATCAAATGGGACACACCTATTTAGTGAAAAACTGAAATCAATCAATCTTAAATAAGGTAATTACAAATCACATGGTCCCTGTCTAAATAAAGAATATAAAAAATAGCCATATTACATGAGTCTGCTCTTTCTGACATGATAATTATTGTATTGTTTTCTCTATTTTTCACCTGTCTACCACGATAGATAGACAGCTGCTTCCAGTCACTCATGTGACAATATTCACAATTACCCATAAAGTCACCACGACCAACCTATTGTGCATGTTATGCTATTCGTGGTGATATCCTGTATTGCCTTATCCTACTGCTGAGCTGGGAAAACATGGCAAAATTACAAAAATAACATTTGATGGCGCAACAAACAATGAGCGTTAAGACGATCCTTTTTCCGTCTCTTATCCGGGACTCAATCGAACAGGCAGCAGATTAATTTTAATTTATTATACTATATTGATCCCTTTAAGGGGGAAATTTGTCTCTGCATTTGACCCATCCCTGTATATAGGGAGCAGTGGGCTGCCAATGACAGGCGCCCGGGGGGCCTGGGGTTCAGTGTATTGCTCAGGTACACTTCGACATGTGACACGTCCCAGTCGAGGATCGAACCGTTGACCTTCCGGTTGATCTTCCAAGACAACCCTCTTAGCCCAGTGAGCCACGGTCACCCCTAAAGCATTGCAAAGCATATTAAGCATGTTAGATCGAACATACTTCGCCCTAGCCACATCCTCTAGCTCTTCCTGGGCCATCCTGGCATCCATTTCTGGGCCAGAAGTGATACTTTACTCCTCCACCCTTTTTCTGGGTCTACCCTGGGTTCTTGTACCAGTTATGCTCGTATTCGGAGTACCTCCAGGAGGTAACATAATCAGATGTCTGAACCGCCTCAACTGGTGAACTTGAGGAAGAAGAAACAGTGGTTGTACCCCTCGATCCTTCTAGATGTCTGAGGGGGAGCCCTGCCACCCCGCCAAGGAAACTCATTTCAGCCCCTTTTTATCTGCGATCTCATTCTTTCATTCCCAACCCAAAGCCACTGGCCATAGATAATGGTTGGGATGTTCATTGACTTGTTCATTTGGAACTTCACCTGTAGGCCCTACTTCGAATATTCACAACCCTATCAGAGGGGAGGGCTCAGAACAAGAGTCATCAAGGAACCTGTGAGGAGTGAAAACTACAGAATGAATCCAGCTTGCTTTGATTAAGTGGGCGCAAATGTTGATAATAATAATATCTCATTGCACAGGAAAACAACAGTCAGTTCAATCACCAACATTCGGTTGAAAGTTGAACCAGGAAGTCTGTACTTTTTTTTTAGCAATGAGACCCTGTTCCCAAATATCAGCAACCAGTTCAATGTTTTTATTACCAAGTGATGGCTAAAATGACGAAAATAAAATCTTTCCTAAATCAGAATTTCATCCTGTTGATATTTGGCAGTTAAGTCAGTCATGATCAGAAGCACTATTTTGCTGACCAGGGGCCCAAAACTCAAATCTCTGACATGCTCAGAGGGTGATTCCTGCTGCAGATCTGCTGGCAATGACCCATGGGTTCTGTTTTTTCAAATCCAGTTCTATATTTATGTGGCAGTTCCAGACTGCTTTGAAATCAAGGTTGGCTGGAAGCAACAGCAAACCAACTGGCACCCTTTGCTCCTCGCTTGGAATGCCAAATTCAGCATAAACAGTGTGTTTTAATGCAGACTGTGGCTGCTGGAGGACTGACACCTTGCTGTGTGTGTGTGTGTCTGTAAGGGAAAGAGAGATGGATGTAGCCTAATGAGTTGGGTTTCAGTGTGTTGATGTGAATAAGCGCTCTTTGTCGCTGTCTTTTAGTCAGTTGAAGCGATGACCAACCAAAAACATGCTTTCCCCTTCATGCAGCCTTCAAGACATTCATATGGAAATAACCAGATTAAAAACAACGGCAGCAATCAGAGGAACCTGTGAAAGACTACAAGGTCCACTTTAATTATTTAAAATCTCGTTTCAATTATTCATTGGTATTCTGAACCCACTCACCATGGGTTGATTTTCGGAACAACCATTCCTCATCAACCTCTTATACACAATTTAGAACCCGATAAAGCCGGCGCCAAAACACCAAGCCTAATATATACAGGCAGACGATTAGGAACTGAACAATGCTGGACTTCATGCAATCTGTCGGTTTCACTGCATTAACCAACAGACAATTAAATAATAACAAGCATTTTTTAGTAACCAATATTTAACCATTTAAAAAGAAACCGCGGGAGATCGTTGTTTGCATGATCCTGTTTAAATTGATCTGAAATAAAAACCATAACAGCATTCATTCATTGTTTGCATTGGAAAGCTTGGGCTTCTGTCTTTTGTCATCACGTCGTATGCTCGCGATGATACTTACGTTTCTACATTCAAAAATCGTTTAGATCAATATGTTTTGTGATATTTAGTCAAATCGTATTTACAAAAACGTCTTGTTTTCTTATTCATGTCACAATTTCACATTTTTTTCATCAATTATCATGATTCTTGGACTTACATAACCTTTGAGCTTAGGTTGTAGGCTACAGATTTTAGGGATATGAGGCATTTAAAGAAATTACACAACATAAGCAAAAATAGAAATGCTTAAGGGGTGAACAATCATATGTTAGGGACACACAAAAAATCTAAACGGCTATAGTTTGGATACGTTACAGACAAATCCACATGCAAGGATTCCCGCTCAGGTAAGGATTGCCTGCTTCAGATATAGTATTTTAAGAAGAGCTCGAGGGAAGCCTCAGTTAATAGGAACAGTTCCATTGTTGCTCACTTTTTTTGTTTTTTGTTTTAAGCCTGTAAAACAACACTGTGCGTACTAAACTTCTCTGTCTCTGCATTTTATTATCCATTTCATCCATCTAAGACTTTATAAGGAGAACCAAAATATCCCCTCTACTGCATACTACCCAGAGGTCATTGGCTGTCCATGTGATCAGAATTGGCTTGTGTTTTAATCGCTAACATGCTACAGTCAGTGTTGGCCTGTATCTGTGCTGAACACCTTGGCAGCTGGAGAGGGCACTTTCCCTGATGCTAATAAACACTGCTGGCACAGTTAACCCCTTCCTTCACTGTGCCGCGATCAAATGAATCAAATCTCTTCCTCACAGAAAATTCCGTTCGCACAATTCCACTGTCAGGACTTTCTGCGAGGCACCAATGCCAGATGATAAGCACATGTGCCGCCACAGTGATGTTAAATATTTGACAGAATATCAACTGAGCATCAAAACACATATATTCCAAAAACATTATGCTGCAGCGACATTACAGCAGGACAGAATTATCCCTCGCAGGAGTGACATTACCATGGAAACACTGATTCCAGCCTTAGAGGCAATGTTGTGACGGTCCGTATTTGTTTCATACCTACAAACTGGAGGTCACCAAAGGCCAGTAAGCATAACAAACTTTAAGGGCCAGTGTGCAGCATTTCAGGGGATCGATTTGCAGAAATGGAACACAATATTCATAACTATGTTTTCATTAGTGTATAATGGGCTGAAACTAAGAATCTTTGTGTTTTTGTTGGCTTAGAATGGGCCCTTTATACCTACATAGGGAGTGGGTCCTCTTTATGGAGTCCACCATGTGAACATTTAGTAATTAATGCATATTACCACATGTAACTATATTTAATTTCTCAAAATCGTAAACCCATGAATGTATGTGAAAGGTGAAGGAAGTGGCCCTCAGCTTCAGCTATCAGAGACTTCATTTAGGATGCAGTCTAATCCGGAAGAATGGAGAAAACGTCAACACTTAATATTAATGAACTTATCTCAGGGTAGCTACGGAGTTCTTGACATGGTGTACAGCGAATGATCATTTCAATTCAAAGTGTTTTATGAATGTAATATGTATTGATCCATTAACTCACACTAAACTACTAAACAGACAAATAAATGGATACATGAAGTGAATAAGGATGAAAAAATTAGGAAAATTAATTGGGATGAAATGACAGTTTGAATCAGTGACTCATATCATTGATTAATGTTAGACAATTAAATTTGTCCTTTGACGTTTTTCAATTCAGTTCAGCAGTTTACCGGTAAGCAAAAAATCTAATTTAAGGGAGATTTACTCCCTTAGAGTACTTTTGGTCTCAACCTTATTGATCTATTTATTTATTTCTGGATTAGTCTGGCATCAAGTATCTGACATAAGTTATTAGCTGAGATCAAATTTATTTAGGTTTAGTAACATCAATGGCCGCAATTTCTCTTCGGGCATCTCGTTGGGTTGACAGCAGTTTATTTGGATTGTACTCTTCCATCTCTCGTCCAATAAACTATGTCAATATTTTCATTTCACCTTCTTTTAAATAATTAATAGCAGTTTACTTACAGTACAAATCACTTGGGTGAGAAACAGAAGGGAGCATCGCTCCTCCCTCGTGGAACGGGCAGGATGGTGGTCTGTGAGCCGCTAGATGCCACCAAATCCTACACGCCGTCCCTTTAAGTGAAAGCAATACAACCGTTCCATGTCTATTCCTACCTTGGTATCATGACTAGAGTATGAACATACAAGGTAGTAATGTTTACACGTATAGATCGAAAGAATAAATGCTTTCACAACTTAGATCTACTTATTCCTGTTTATTTACAGCGACCTGCTTATGATCAGTGCTGCTATTCCTTTGGCCCGACTGTCAGTGAGACAGTTATCCACAACCGTATGTAGAAAGGAGACTGTGGATTCCTCCAGCAGTCTTTACATGGAAGTAAAATCAATGCAAATCCAGTTGATTCTAAATCCATGAATCCTCAAAGACTTTACCTTGTCAATTGTGATCACTTGGCCCAGAAACCAAACATACCCACAAAGAGAAAGCTGGAAAAGCGATTTGTCTGATGTTGCAAGCGATGTGAAGCGCTAGTGAGGTGACAGTTGATGTAAGAAGAAAGAAGAGGGAAAAGGAGGGATAACGACGATTTATCGCACAATCCTACAGTGTACGCACCGTGCCGCGGAACAACAGACAACAGTGGAGTCAGAATGATGGATGAGGAGCCAGCAGGGGTTAATGAACATGTGGATCGATGCAGAGCCAACCCTGCTATACACTGAACGCCACCTCTATTACAGCCTGGTGCCAGAAAGCCCTGTTGACTGTTTGCTTCATTGAGATTACGATCGATTTGTATCACCTATGCATTTCTTCCCCCGGATGTCTTACTAGGGCACATTGAGCCCCAGCTACTTCCTCATTTGTACAGTTCAGGGGAGCGAGGTAGAGAGTCACTGTGGCTCTGCATGTTAAATTCTAGGTGAAGCCCAGAGGGCATGAATGCACCTCTTTAACAGGTGTGTCTTCATCTTTAAGCTCATATCTTTCACTTTATATTCTCTTGGGTTTTCTCTTATGCTGACACTGTGCGTTGAGGTACTCAGAATTAAGCTTTTGGGCCTTTATTAAACATCACTACCCCTTTCCCTCATATCGTTCCTGTCCTCCTTTTAATTTAACATTTAACAGACAATATGGCGTTTTCAAAGCCACAGAGGTGCTTTTTCTAAAGTAATGCAAGATGGAAGAAGTACTCTTTAATTCAATCGGAACGCAAAGCAAAACTTTACGCTGGGCCCGACTACACACAAAATCAATGCACAGATGTAAATCATACTCTGCTTTACGGTCTATTTCAGAGGTCTTCAACAGGGGGTCCGCGGACCCCCCGAGGTACTGCAGGGGGTCCGCGAAACTTTTTGTTGATTAGACAATTTTTTTTCAATTTCTTTTTTTTTTTTCAAACATGAATCTGTCCATTATTTTAATAGTTCAGTATTGTATGCAAGATAACAGGTATCTTTATGCATGGCAGTTGCACTAATAGGCCATCACTCATTTTCGTTTCCACATTTATGTTTAAAATGAAAACATCTATTTGAATAGCTTGTATGCATGATTATCATGTAATTGACAGACAATGTTGATGTTGGCATTGGTATCAGTTGACAAGGTGTGTTTATAAATGGCAGTGGCACGGCCTCCCTACTCACTGTACCTTGCAGATGTTTAAAATAAAAACATGAATATATGAACATGTGTATTATTTGAATAGCTTAGTATTGAATGCACAATAACAAGGTATGTTTATACATGGCACAAGGCCCAGTTTAATATAAAACACAATTTTATACAATATATATAGTCGGGGGTCCCTGCTCCATCTCTCTATCAGTTTGGGGGTCCTTGGCCTGAAAAATGTTGAAGACCCCTGGTCTATTTGTCTCTAAATGGACAATAATTTACTAAATGAACATCATGCTGTATTGAAGAAGACTTGAAACTAGAGATTGAGACCATAAAATCATGTTTACTGAGGTAATAAATCAAGAGAGAAGTAGAGTCATTTTCTCATAGACTTCTATACAATCGGAGGAGTCGCACCCTGATGGCCAGTAGAGAGAATGCAAGTTTAAGGCACTCCTGCATTGGCTTCACTTTTCAGACCCGGAGGTTGCCGCCTGTCTGACACACTATATAATTATATCCTTTGAATTCCCTCTTTAGTGTTTAGTAATTATTGAATGAGTGAATTATTTTGGATACAGCCAGAAACAGTAACAAGAACAAGTGGAAAGCTCAATGTACTTCATCTTTATTTCATTGCTGTTATTAAGACATGAATTATCCAGATGAAGATAGTACAAACTTTGAGTGCCCTCTCCACATGAAAAGCATTACTCGCTGTGACTGAAGTGGTCTGTTCTTCTGTCTCCAGTTAATTATTTCACTCTTGATCTCTTCATCTATTTTTGCGTTCGCATCCCATGCTGTCAACCTTATCTCCTAGAAAAGCTTGATCCACCTCAGGTTGTTTCTCTCACCCTAGCAGGAAACTTCAGCCTCTCAACACACAATTTTAATTTTCCTTTTATTACTCCTGTCGTCCTTTGATCTTGCCTCCATCTGTATTGCTGCCCAGCTCTGCGTTTTCCTTCCTTTTCATGTCTGATCATCATTTTGTATTCTACTCCAGTCATCTATCCAGCAGTCCAATCTGCCCTGGTCTGAACTCCCAATAAGCAAAATCTGTAGTCTCTCTGGTCCTTCCCCCCTTTTCCTCTCCATCATCCCAAAACTTCTCCTGCAGCAGACACTGCCTTGTCCCCCTTACATCTATTTCCCTGTGACTTTGACTTGACCAGTCTATCCCCAGCGGACCTCCACAGTAGATGTCTGAGGCGTTGCAGATCCTGAGAACAAGCTCCGGCCTCCGGACACGCTGAGGAAAGTAGCACAGAGCGTGCTTGGCTAAATACCTCTCTTGGTTTCAATCTTTCTTCCACACTATCACATCTGTGTCTGAAGCCCAATCAACCGTTTAAAATCTGATCCCTCACACTTCATCTCTCTTCTAAATGCATTGCTTCAAGGTCTTTCTCCACTGTCCCACACCCTCCCTCCTTCACACAGCAACCCATGCTCCATCACCAGAACACCATAGAGACAGTAACAGACGAGGGACAGTGACGGTTGTTGAGCGTGAATGATTAATCGCACGACACCTCTGTTGAACCCGGCAATGCCCTATACTTGTCAAAATCTCAGTCTGATGCAAAGTTGCGCTCGGCGGCGGAAGTGACGCTCGCCGAGCCGCTTCCCGAATCCATACTGAACCGTGCGTGAAACTCTCATGTGGGATGTCGCCTCAGCTCTTGCTTTGTGAGTTAATTCTTTGTGGATAAAGGGAACAATTGGCCGCCAAAATCTATATATGTATCCGGTTGCCTTAAAGTGACAATTGGCAATGGTGGAAGTATTCAAATCATTTACTCAATTTCTCGGTTTCTTAATTTTCTTCAATGTATTTTTTGTTATATTTGGTAAAATTCTCTTTACATCGTGACAGCAATGAATGATTCAAATGCTCTGAAAAAACAAAGAAACAAATCTGATATTTCTGGCTGTCGCAGGACTGCAATAAGCCCGTCCAAGTATTTAATTCAGCCCTAATGTGATGATTGGACGGTCTTCCTGCCTAGCTGTCAACGGATTGCACTCTGCCCGTCCACTCATTGCTCGCCACTGGTTCTTCCGAAAGCCTTTCTATGGCTAACAACAGCCATGTTCGTTTTTTACGTTGATTGTGATATCATTTGGAGGGAGTTCTGAAGGGACGCTCTGTCAGTTTCGCCACTTTCTCACTTGATTTAGCAGCTTTTGGAGCTAGTGCTGCTAGCTGCCTTCATTGGAAAAGAGTTGGCAACATTGGGCTTGGTTTTACAGTTGAGTCAGTTTTTTTTTTTGTTTTTTTTATCTAGCGTACTCTTGCAAGTTTGTCAAGATAACCAACCCTACCTTTAAGGAAACGTAGTGATACTATGAAAAAAAAAATTTGATAAGGTGGTTCCATCGAAATTAATCAAATAACTACAAACCAGACCCCTTACTGGCCCCGGTGGTTCGGGAATACTGGGGAAGTAGTCCAGTTAGCTTTCTGCTTTGTGGGTTCATACCTCACCGCATCTTTAGTGCAGCAGATTAAGTCAATATTCCATTAGAATCTTTCACTTGGTGATACAAGCACCAAATTTGGCATGGATAATGCCTAGGAACTACTCTTTCAGAAAAGCCCGGTATCCACCTGAAAATCCAAGATGGCGGCCATTTTTCAAGGTGGCCGTCGCCGAAAATGTGAATAAAGGTTTTTCAGTGTAGAACTTGAATGGCTGGACATATTTTAATAATCTAGACTTCAAAATGTATGTATTTTGACACGAGAAATTCAATGGTGCCAATAAAAATTCAATATAGCCGCAATTTTTCAAGATGGCGGCCATTTGTTACTCAAAATTCACACTTTTTGTCGTTTTTTGATCGGAGATTAAGTTTCAACTGGATGAAGTAGTAGTCCAAGTTCCAAGATATCTTTTTGATCCAAATTAAAATGTTTTGATTGATCTATATGAGGTGACATTCTGTTTATAAAAGAGTGATGTCAAAGTACAACCAGGGCACACTGGTGACATCATTGCTGTGGGGGTCAGCATGGGGTTCAGTGTCGGCTAATTAGTGTACTTGCTGTAGTTGTAGTCTACTAACTGTAGTGCTAACTGTAGTTCTAGTATAGTTTAGTGTCCCAAATGCTATGAGGCTTCCTTCTATAAACCAATTAAGAAGAACAAAACTGACTTCTTTCGCCAAGAGGCAGACCAAGGTACATGTAAGATGAAGGAGCAAGTGCTGAAAGATGACTGTCGTCTCTTCTCACAGCTCTTCATATCCTGTCAATCACGAGAATGTGATCTGCTTGAGTTTTTTAAGCATGAAAATCAGTGTTTCCCTGCAGCATTGAGTGACACTGGAAAACTCCACAGTGGTCAGAAGTCTCACCTTGTATATATTGTGGAAACTACTGCTGCTCCTCCAGACACAGAACCAAAATGTGATGCCATCATCATTGATGGGTCTTCTCTTGTTTATTCATTGTCCCCTAAGGGATCAAAAACATTTTAAGAATATGCTGTCCAAGATGTTGTTCGAAAGATACAGGCAACAGCAAAGTATAGCAGGACAGACATCGTGTTTGATGTCTACTGGAATTCCAGTCTGAAGGCTGAAACAAGGTCAAAAGGAGGCAGAGGCGGTAGACGCAGAGTGACAGACAAAACAAAAGTACCACCTGATTGGAGAAGCTTTCTGCGAGATACAGACAACAAGACTGAGCTTTTTGAGTTTCTGGCCGACAAAATTGTGACATTGTGTCTGGAAAATGTTGTGATTGTGACCAAAGGGGAACATGTTCTTTGCAACAAACCCAACAGTCTGGAAGACTTAAGTCCTTGCAACCATGAAGAGGCTGACAGCAGAATCTTCCTGCATACCCTACACGCAGTTGAGCAACAGATCAAATCTGTATTGATCAACGCCTGTGATACCGACATACTTGTTCTTGCAGTCAGTGTTTTTGAGACTCTCCAGGATGCGGGCTTAGAAAAACTGGATTGAATTTGGTCAAGGTCAGTCCATCAGGTGGTTACCTGTTCATGACATGGTTGAGCATATAGGCCCTGAAAAATCCCGTGGCATCCTTTTCTTTCACACCTTCACTGGCTGTGATGTCGTATCAGCCTTTCGCGGTAAAGGCAAAAAGACTGCATGGCAAACCTGGGAAGTGTGCCCTGTAGTGTCTCATGTCTTCCAGAAGCTCAGTCAATACCCACCAGTTACAGATGATGCAGATCTCAGCGTGATTGAGAAGTTTGTCATAACAATGTACAGTATGACAAGAACAGCACTGCTGATGGGGTTGATGAGGCAAGACTTGACCTATTTGCTCGGAAGCAGAGGTCCTATGATGCCATTCCACCTACAAGGTCATCCCTTGCGCAGCACGTGAAGCGTGGTACTTACCAAGCTGCCTGTATCTGGGGCCAACCAACTGTATGTCAAATGCATACAGAGAGCCCTGCCAACTGGGGATGGCGCAAAGAAGGTGAAATTTGGAAAGTAGTGTGGACGACACTTCCGCCAATTGCTCAGAGCCGTCTACAACTGACAAAATGTGGGTGCAAGACTGAATGTCATGGAAGATGCAAATGCTATCGCTTTGGCCTCAAGTGCACACAGCTGTGTGCCTGCAAATGCCATGAGAACAATTTGTAATCCTGACAAATTGTACATCCACTTCCACACATTGATTTTCTTTGGATTTTTATATGCATCAATGTTAGCGCTAAGCACTGATTGAGTTGAGACCGCCATCATTTGTAATATTTCTTATAATTTGTGAGATATCACCATTGCAGTATGCACTCCCAAGTCCATGTATCTATCATATATATCTCAATCAAGGAGCATTAGCATTTATTTTTATTGTTTTATGGCACAATCAGATTCAGCACCGATCAACACTATTTTTGTAAATAATTGGCTTATATCACAACCATTTTTGACAATTTCGACTTTATAAGTTCAGAATTGGATTTCTTGTACTCAAAAACCCATATTTTGATGCCAAGATCATCAACATTGGATTATCCAATACTAATCCAGGTCAAAAATCACATATAATGGCATTTGCTGGCGGTCATCTTGGAAAATGGCGGCCATATTTTTTTCCCATTGTGGACACCGGGCTTTTTTGAAAATATAGGTCTTGAAGATAATTTGTGCCAAATTTGTTGCTTGTATCACCAAGTGAAAGATTGTTTCACTAATCTGCCCCACTACTTACATGCACTAAATACCACTGGCACATTACAATGGAAACCCCAACTGGGAATGTAAATGATACTTTAACATCTCTGTATCATATCTGCACCACGGGGCTTTCCCATCTGTCAGAGGAGCGCCGGAGGAGTGTGTGGCTGGCTCCCGGCTTTAATGACACTTAGAACACATTAGGGGCTGTGGTTACATGGGAGGAGAGTCGCTGAGCCGTAGAGCTCGGGGGGGGGAGGTCACAGTTCACAATGTATGTTAATTAAAATGGCTTCGTAATCGCTCACGTAAGATCTCCCACGGGTGACTGAGTGTGGTCTTTTATTTGATGAACAGTAAAATTCTGCCAATCGCTGCAGCTTGTGTGAAGGGAACTGTCAACCATCATTGTCCTTATCATCAATAATACATTTATTGTTTTGAATGGACATATATGTCTTGCACAGACAGTCACTTAAGGAGTTACTGCCTTAAATCTGTCAGATGGATTGACGTAAGGAAAGAAAGAAAGCATAACACATTAATGCTCACATTTGAATTCATACAATCAGGGGTTTTGCTTCTACAGGCTTACTTGGTCTGGTATGACCATTAGCTCATGTTGGCTAATGTCAGCTAATGTTAGAAAAACATGACAGACCGATGAATAACAGACATTCATTTGGCTCAGCTAACTTGACATTGTGAATCGTTTTGTACTACAGCTAAGATGTGCTCAAACAGAGCACTCAGTTGATTATTGGACACCGCGAAACGTTTACGAGAATCTGGATATGCTAGCTTTAAACACAATTAGTGTGTGATTGCAAAGTAAGAATTGTCACATAGTGCTGCAGTATTGAGGGAACACACTGAAGTAAAGGACTGTTCACATGTTTGTGTCTAAAAACGCATAGGAAACGCCTGTTGTGCTGCATTTGTCCTTTTTTCCCATTATTTGTGCCTGACGTTACAAGGCAACCAAAAGTTACGTTCTTACGTTATATTTTTGTGTTACATCGTTGCGTTATGTTGCTGCGTTACATCGTTAAGTTACATTGTTGCATTACGTTATTGCATTACGTTGTCAAGATACGTTGCTATATTATGTTGTTACGTTACTTTGCTACATTGCCTTATTACGTTACCTTGTTACTTTACGTTTTTACATTATAGTTTTAACACAGCATATTTTTTCTAACCTCAAACAAGTAGATTGTTGCCTAAACCTAACCAATCATTTTACAACCTTAAAGCAAGACAAGTTTATTTGTATAGCACATTTCAACAAGGCAATTCAAAGTGCTTCACATAAAACCATTAAAAACATCAAAGCATAAGGCAAAAGAAAAGGAGATTTAAAAACAATTAAGAACATTGATGAAACATTAAAAAGCAGTGTAAGAAATAAAATACAGTAGTATAGTAAAATGCAGAAATTGATTAATATCCTTGAATCTGGTTCAATTAAAGGCGACAGGAAAAAGTCTTCAATCTTGATTTAAAGGAGCCGAGGGTCTCAGCAGACCTGCAGCTTTAACCACGTGGCATTATGTGTTTCTGCAAGCGTCATACAAGACTGCTATGAAACGTGCATTTTTGTTTCAGAAACCTTGACTTTTTAACATATCCCGTGCTTTGCAGAAATATACAACAATATAAACATGTTTTAAGGTTCATGGGTTGCTCGTCAAATGTGCATGTCGTTCCACCTATTCACCTCAGAGATACATTATATCATCTTAATTTGTGTTTCATCTGCTCTTATTCAAAACATTCTGTACATTCAAAATACAACCCACACATGTGTGTTCTCTCAGAAGTCATAATATGATTATGAAATCTGTAACATTATGACAATAATGTCACAACATCTTAAGACAAAGTTCCAGATGTAGCCTCTCAAGGGCCCGTCCGAATGATCTAACGAATGGCTTCACTCCAAAGATAATGTAAACAAGTTTGCTCAAATATTGGAAGGCACAACTCTGTCCTCCCAAAATATCGATATGCTAAAACATATGCCCTTGGTTCCCTCCTCATTACCCGACCTGTTCTTACTTCACACCTTCGCCCGCCGTGAGTCCAGGGAGGGTCTTAACTGAATGGCCCCACAAACAAGTGGGACGGAAGAGGAATCATTTACGTCCTTCAAAACAAGTTAAACAAGAAATGTATCTGCTCCTTCAAATGGGTGTAGTAGTAGATAAGGAGCTAATTAACTTGGCAGTATATGGTTTGATTTATGATGTCCAATTAGTGACAGAAGTCCTTCTGTGTGCAGTCATTTCTCATTCCCTGACTTGGATGACTCAGACGCTGGTGGTACCTGCTGACAGGTCTGGTAATATGTTTGAGTCAGAGCAGTCCATTACTCTTTTTCTCCCATTGTCTTTTCTCTGTGGCCTGGCTGTTTCATAGCCTCATTTTTATGTTCATTTACACTTAGTCACTTTATTTATAGCTTGATTTTCTTACCCTGGGTAGTTTGGCTCAGCACACTTGTTCACCGACCAGCAGCTGGTCGGTGCATTGCAATGTAACCTTTTTGGTCAAGTGGCAGTTCTTTGAAACAAGACGAGTTCTTGAAATTCAAGAAATTTAAATTAGCGCTTTGTCTGTTGTTTGCCTCCGCCAACCAGTGGAGTTGCAGTTTACATCCATGTTTGTGCAAAATGTCTTTACTTCATCGATTTTATCTATCAGACATTTGTTTGGAATTGTCATAATTAGCAATTTAATTCTTGAGTTTTAGACAAAAATTAAGTTTCGTGAGTTTACATGACCGTGACCGTCAACCACCAAATTCGAAAACAGCTTTTTAGACCTTTGACCCAAGTGTGAAAAAATTCCCTCAAGGAGTTCACATTCACAGACGGATGGACAAACCAAAAACATAATGCCTCCAGTAGTGGGTGTTGCCATTGCGAAGGCATAAAAAAGCCCGGCTACCAGCCAAAGTGGCTGATAGAAGTGAGATTGTTTAGGCCTTTGCTCAAGTCTGTATTTTTCGTATGCGTTTCTTTAAAATCCATCATCCGATAGAATTCACCACACACAGAAACCTTGCAAACTTCGATGCGTTTTATAATTATTTTTGTAGTAAAATTTTGCAATAGGAATTGAAACCAAATAACTAACAATACGTGGGTGCAGTGGATAGCGCTAGTTGCAAACGGGGCTAATGGATGAATGATATTAGCACGAAGCTATCGTTTAGCTGCCTAGAGCACAATCACTGCTGTCTAGTCTTTACTACATCCTTTTCTTTAGCGACCATCGGCAATTCCAAGCTGTTCTTCAATCACCTGCTACAATCTACCGTTAAGTTCCACGTCTGTATCGTAAAGTGCTTTGTACCGGGAGACAAATGAATGAAGTGAATCAGCTCACCAGATCCCATTATACATGATGTTTGCGTGTACGGTAGCTCCGAGTGGTCAAACAACTCTGACGGATGGCGATCGAAGAAATTGAACCTTGTTCCGAAATCTTTAATTGCGGTCGAAAGTCGTGTAACAGTGATCGACACATTTTGGACAAAAAATAAGGACTTTATGTGCAGACATCTTTACAGCCAGAATGTCCCCGGCATTTGGCAGGTGGCTGGTGTGAACGTGCAGCCTCGGCTCCGTCGAACGCTTCCACCTGCTCCACACATTCCCACCTCAGCCGTCTCCGTAATTATGTCTCCTCGGAGCTGTCGGCTTATTGCACCACGTCTGTGCGTCGCCTCGAAACGGGAATCAGCGGAGGAGGCATCTCTGCCGTTTCTGCCGTCTTAAGCAGAATGCAAAATGAAGCCTGGTGCGATGGATGTGTGGATTATTGCTGAAGCTACAGAAATAGCGTGTTTCCGTTGTGATCCTTCCAACCGGCGCTGAATACATCACAGACTGAATTGAAGGAGCCGTCGTGGTTTCTGTTCCTCTATAGTATCTTTCCATATCAGCTTAGTAGTAGCTAGCATCATAAAGGTGCTTTCTTTTGGTCTTGTTGGCTTTTTTTTTTGCATGCCCACTACAGTTTTAACTGTACTATCATGGGTGTCTGCACTCTCACTGCCCTGTTTATTTCCGCTGTGAGCAGGCACATGGGTCCACTCTCTGACAGACGGGCAGACCCGACTATTGGGCGTAATTGCCGGAGGATCAGTCATCCCCAGTGCATCAGGTCTGTCGCTGTTCCCATGCAAAAAGGCAGATTCGGGACAATAGGCTGGAAGACCTGACCCAAATCTGTCTTTACATAAGGCCCCTTTCTGCATGATGGAGATGTGGCTCAGGGAGCAAATAATTAGATTATTCAAATATAATAAAGCAGTCGGTCACATTGGACACCGGTGTATATAGCTGAGCAGTGGGTTGATTAAAGGCAGAGGAAGCAGAGCAGGGTGGATGCGAGGAGGAGGAGGAGGAGGAGAGGGGGGGTTCACTATAATATTTTCCGTAATTGATGTGGAAGGAAGGCCATTTAATTCATCTAGGATGCTGCTCAGGGTTGCAATATAGTGAATTAGGTCAGCAAAGTATAGCCAAATATGAGGGAAGTGGTGAAGACGTGCATGAAGATACAGGTGCGCACCTGTCGTATCAGTGAGGGAAACGTCTTCCAAATAAATCCTGCCAGTGTTTAACAGCGTGAAATCTCCCCAAAGAAACACACACTTGAAGAGGAAAGGGGCCGTGGGGCTTTTCTGACTCCGTTACGCACAAATGTCACACCTGCGCGTTCAATAAGGAAGCGATGATCGGATCCATCCGCCGGTTATTAAACACATAGAAAAAAGCTCATTCGGAGGTACTTACGTGCCATATTGCGAAGAAGATCAGGGACACGCAGAGGACCAGAGACAGCATGTAGCAGAAGGCAGCAAAAGTGAACATAATTGAAAGGGGAAACGGCGGATAATTTCCCAAAGAAGCACGATCCCGCTGGCAAACATCTAAAACAACAACAACAAGAAGAGAGGAGGGAAAAAAGGAGGAGGAAGGGGAGGGAGAGACAGGAAGAAAGTTCTCACGGTGCCATGAGACGCCGATGCATTGCCGGCACCATGACTTCGCCCCCCTTTTGCAACGTTTGCAACAAATTGTTGCAGGAAAAAAACTCCTCTCCAGACGGATTGTTCTGCGCGTACAGGCGGCGGCGGTGGCGATGTGACTTTGGGAGTCAGAGCTGGTCTCAAATCAGTGCGCCGGGCACGATCGGCGTCGTTGAGGTGTAATCATATCAAAAAAAAAAAAAGGCTCGCGCTCTTCTCCGAGATGGAGGTTATTAATGTGAGGAGGCTTGTGCGCAAAGCCGTGCAGGTAATCCATTCAGCAGGCAGCAGCAGCTCTGTGCTCTGTCTGTGCTGGGGTGATGGTGCTATGAGGAGAGCTCCCCCCGCCACCTCGTGCCAAAAGGCGTAAAAAAAAAAAAGAAGTGATTTCTCTTCCTGACAAACCTATCAGCAGCAGCGAGCAGGGGGGAGCGCGTGAACAGGTGGATTTAAAAGAGCCGCAAAACCCCGGTGCGCTTGCGTGCGTGTGCAGCTGATTCGTGCTGTGGTTAAAGTCAACTGTGACTCTTTGACTATCATTTCTGAGCGTTTGGAACTGAATTGCGCATGTTTCTGGGTTGAGTGATGGATGCACCCTGTTACAAAGACAGCCCTCTCTTTTTTATTTTTGTGACTTTAATCTGATCGATACCACGTGATTTGCAATGTAGAAAATGATTAGACTGACCACTTCATGCATTGTAGTCTATACTGTACATGCCTCAGAGGGAAAGCAGACAGTCCAGAACTACTACACACAAAATGATCCACACTCCCAAAAGATAATCAACTTACAGAAAATGATCACTTGGGGGGAAATGAAATAATAGAAATACAGTTTCATAAATGATTTCAAAGAAACAGAACCCTCTGATTGGATTGAGGCAGTATGTTTCAACTGTGATGCTGGTGCCACCGCCTGACGCTTTTGTAAATTGCAAGTGCCGTAGAGCAATGGTTTGAATTTCACAGAGGCATAATGCTGCGTCGAGACACCTGGGGGACGTGTGTGCCTGCTCTGCAAAATCAATAACACCCTCTGAGTTTATCATATCCCTGTGAGCTGCAGCGTATTCAGAATATTGCTGTTACAGTGTGTTTTTGTAGAGGGTTGAAAGCAGCTGACTTCAGAAATAAGTCAAGAGATGGATAAGTCACACAGGTAGAGAACTAGAAAATGCACGAGAATCCTGACAGATGACGTTAATTGCAAGGCGTTGCTGAAAATACTCGAATAAATTAAAGCGCACAGCATTGCACTGTACTGCTGACAGACGTGATTGTAATACTGCCCAAGGTGAAATGAATGAACGTGTTATACAGAGAGGTTGGAATAAACCCTCAAAACTATGAGTTGTTTGACAAAAAGCAGTATTTGGCTAAAATAAACCGTTGAAATTTCAAGTCGTCAGACAGAACGTATAGTATTTAGGTGAAAAACACCTAAATATTTTGTCTTTCTTATCCTTTTCTCACATTCTTATTCAAGAAGGGGATATGATAGTACAAGGGCCTTTGGTTTGTTGACTTCTTTTTTTATTCTTGGGACAGACAGGAGTCCCTGTACTCTAAGAGCGACGAGTCCTGATTGGACTAAAGAATAAGCTTTGAGGAGATAAGTCAGGTAGGAAGGGGGCGTGTCCATTAACGACTTATAGTCTTATCTGACACACAGACAGGTAGCCAATGAAGGGAAGCTGAAACGGTTGGAAACAGCCCCTTTCACAGCAGTTATTCAAACACATGTCGTATTATAAACACAGGTGTGATTAATGACATTAATTATGGCCCTGTTAAATGTAGGCCCTGGTGTTGCGCATGTTGGTTCACTGGAATGACTGTGGGACCATCATTCATTTAATCAATCATGCCTGTGTTTACCCTGCTGGGACACGTCAAAATGTGCTGGGATTCTCGCTGCAGTGTTCTGGACCATTTCTTTTAGTACTGTTGCTGGCTTTTTATACTGTAAAAAATACCAATAAGGTGTGAACGATGTGGAACACTGTAGGGTTTGAGTAGAGTATTTTACTGATGGCATCGTTAAGCAGAGAAAAGCGTGAAATGGGGCGAGTCCTGATTTCGAGTTGTGTGAGCAAACTGTAACTCCTATCAATTCAATCTTTTTAACGTGAGGAGTGAGGACTCTATGTTGAATATATTGTGTGTGAATTGTCAAAAAATGTGAGCATGTGATGAACTGGTACCGTTTGTTTACCTCCAGGTCGGCATGTATGCGTTAAATTGAGCGTAGATGCTAGTTTTCAGAGCTCAACATGTTGTTTTTGAGATCGTTTGCACATGTCGGTGTAAGAGGCAATGTGTCCTGAAAGACTGGCTCAGCAGTAGAGCGGCATCGTCCTTCAATCAGAGAATCGGCGGTTCAATCCCCGGCTCTGCTAGTCCATGTCGATGTGTGTTGGGCAAGACACTTAAACCCAAATTGTGATGTATGAATGGTTAGAGTCCTGATGGATAGGTGGCTAGAGCTAGAAGGCTGTAAGCTAACGTGCTATTGCTAGCAGACTTGTGTGGTGTGGAGTAGCGGGTCGGGAAAGCTTCCCCAGAACCACAGAAAAAACAAGCACATTTAATTCATTATGCATTTCAATGGCTCAAGCTATTTTCATGAATCCAGGTTATCATCAGTAGCCAAAGGGACATATCTGTGGTTTATGGCCTAAACCAGAAAAAATGAATTGCTTTTGAAAAGTAGTTTTGCACATAAAATGGCAAATGCACCTGTGTAAAGCATAATAGAGGATGGTGCCATTAAACGAACAAAAGTGTGAATGTATTTGAAGTGAACGGGAAAATGGGTTTGTTTCATAGAAAAGGTGAAATGGGGCTTTTTAGGAGAATGAAACCAGGAGAAAAGAGGGTGTATTGCCTGAAGAACAAAAGCCATGTTATTAGTTTTGGTTTAGAATATCAATGTAAGATAAGCTCATGTTGAGACAGTAAACAAAATGCATTTATTATTTGTCATGGATACAGTGCAAAAGCACTAGATTAGAGAACAAGAGAATATATCTTTTGTTCTATAGGTATCCCTGTTTATGAACTGAGGTCATCAGCTGACCCCCTGTCATCCACAAGGGTATGTTTTAGTGGACAACAGATGGTCCGAGGTGTGTAGACAGGAACGGCTGCCCAGTTACCGCTTCGCTCTCCTGGGCGAGCTATGCAGGATGAGGGTGATACCCTAACCTGGGAGGCACTCAACCAAGAAGTGGTGCACATGGGGTTCCGTGGAGTCCATGCGGGAAGACTCACCCCTCTGTAGCTGTCTCGGGCGTCAGATGGACGACCTAATGATACCTTTATGTGAGGGAACTCCTCCTGATGCAGACAGGTTGAAACTTGAACAAATGACTCTACTTCTCTCTTGATTTATTACATCAGTAAACACGAGTTTATGGTCTCAATCTCTAGTTTAAAGTATTCTTCAATACAGCATGATGTTCATTCAGTAAGTTATGCTCCATTTAGAGTCAAACAGACCATAAAGCAGGGTATGCTTTAGGGCGGGCTTACTGTGATTGACAGGTCGCTGGCGAGATGGTGACGGTGCAATCGCCGAACTCGAGGCTTCAAAACGTCAGTCCACAAACCAATGGGGGACATCACGATGACTACGTCCACTTACTATATACAGGCTATGGTTGCACACATGTATTATTAAAGAGTATAATGTATCACAGCTATGGTAATTATAATAAAATATGATCCGTGCAAAAAAAAGCAATTATGACCTTATAATATTATAAAATGATAATAAAGCATTATTAATACGTGTGAGTGCTTATAACTACAAATATACAGTGCTATAAGCAGATTATAACACATTGTAAGCATGTTTATAATAATTATGTGTCCATTTATTGTTTCGGCAGGTTACACTTCTTGGATGATAAGACTGTTTTGTTGTATGCAAGTATACTGGCGTTGAAGTTGAACATAATATGTGGCACTGTCTACTAATCAATCCCTCATTGGGCGAGGTAGGCAGGTAGGCTACTGTACTAATAATACAAATTATTATAATTCATTTAATTGACACATTTCTAGAAGCAGGTACATATAGACAGTGACAGCATATAAGATCCTTTAAAACAACAGATGGTAGAAAGAGCAGCTTCAGTCTTCAGGAGCCACTTAACGTGGTAACGTATTCTATGTAGTAACGATTGTTAGTTCCTCTGAGACAGATACGCCATTATAGGTTGTTATGGCGGTAATTTACTTCTTATGGGAAGAGACGGCTGAAACGGTGTTACGTGTTTCGTAATCAGGAGGGTTTTGGCAGCCTGCCATGGTTGAATAACAATGAAGAAACGCTGTGAAAAGACAGTTGGAGTATACGACACCTCGGCGCGACTTTTGTTTTCAGAGACGTGTTTCAAGAAGGCTTCAATCTATTTAGTCTAAACTTGAGATCTGCACCTTGTCGCCTATAGCAACAGCTTGTGACAGCTAGCGCTGCTACTTTTGACTCAGCGTTATCACTTTCATCACCAACGCAGATCACTGGCTGATAAAAATAAAATAAAACAATTTGCTGAGTAATGAGTAATACGTGTAACTTCTGGGGATGATTTGAAAAAAAAAAAAACACTGACACCGGACACATACATATATTTATATATACAGTACATGTATATGTAAATATTGGGAAAAAGATTCCAACTAGCAAAAAGGCCATTTTACAGTCCGTTGCATCATTTATGGATTCCCATTTTCTCCACAGCGTGACAAGCGCTCAATAATACAAAGAAAGAAAGAAGACAGGACTCTAAATTGCCATCTTTATTCCTTTCAGAGCATCTTCCTTTGAGAGCTTTGTCGTCTGACACTTGTCACTCAGACCTCCTGTGATGTAACCGGAAATCGCTGCAGTGCAGCTTTTCATTCTCAAGCAGCTAAGAGCCTTTTTCAACCTCATCCCACACACACACACACACACACACACACACACACACACACACATCTGCTAAGTCACTCCAGGACCACTACGCTGTCAGTGTCATTCTTCCCCAATACATGTGATGAATGACGGCACCGACAGCCACCTTGTGTGGGGTCAAGAAGACAGTTGTGTCTGAGAGTCTGGGAGAGACAGACAGGAGGCCGGTGAGGAGGGAGAGACAGACAGGTGAAGACAGACAGACGGACTGGACGAGGAGTCTGCACGGCAACTAGTGACGGGCAGATTACTGCGGTTTGCTTCTTTTTTTTGTCGAACCCTTTCTGATACTGCATCTGAGTTCAGGTGGCAGTATTCTTGACGGACCACTAGAGATATTCACTACATGTATACGAAATAACAATGTTGGTTTGAAGTCAGTGTGCAGACATCGCGCCTCTGTCCTGCAACATTTTACTGATGCAACACTTAAAATTCATGTGAGATGTTCTGTGTGCTACCATCACGACATGCAACTGATCCTTTAGAAAGTTGGGTTTCTCAAAGCGTTTTTCAATAATAACACTTTAGACGCAGTTGTAGTTGCACTGAACTGTGTCTTTCTGTTGCACCTACAATTTAGTGAGAAACTTTTAAAAAACTTTTTTTAAGCCCAACAGAAAGTTCAGGATGAGGCTTGTTTTTCACCTAAATACTATACTTTTAGCTTTCCGCTTTCATTTCCCCCTCTTTCTCCGTGTCTTCAGCCGCTGCTACATTTTCAAACCACAAATCCATTTTCTTGATTTCTCATCCGTCACATTATTGTGAAACTGGCTTCCTGGACACACCAAGCAAACGCAATCGTGACCGTGGTTGCAGCAGTTTACGGCAGTCGATTGATGCGTTAAAAACAAGAATATTGAACATAAAGTGTGGATTATCAAACTTGCATTTACCTTTTTTTTATTGCATTTATTATAGTAGAATTATTTTAGGAATTGTGCATGACTGATACTTTTTTAATATTCTCACATACCTCCTGCAGTATTCCCACAAGGGTACTGGGACCCCCATTTGAGAGCAGTGCTTCCATTGACGCTGTCTGACCCCAAATTCCTGCAGCACTGAAAGTATGCTCAGCGAATGAAGGAACGTTCATTCTGAAATAACTTGTCGTGGTTGTGCCCACACCGGTGTTTGTGAGCAGTGTACTGTGAGTATCAGCTGCCGTGGGGACTCATGTTTAGCACCGACAAGCTATACGTGTCAGAGTTGGCCTTTTTTCAGCTCTTTTGTGGAAGCAGCATTGCCAGAAATTGGCATGGGCACCGATTTCTTCTTCTTTTTGTTGGGAACGGGGCCAAGGCCATAATGTACTCAATTCCCAGCAAGCATTTTACAGATGGTGTTGCGTAGCAACTAATAATCCTTTTTTTAAATCCAATCAAGAAGTGTTTTTTGCCCTGTTTTTTTTGAATGGTTATTCATTTTATTTTTTATTTATTGGTTTATTTGAACGGGACAGTGCACATTAATAAAAACATTTCTGCATAACTGCATCCATACCAAATACATCCTTTGCTTTGGAAGGTTTAAGAGACCTGATTATTCTCGTGACCTCTGATTGAGTGACATTTCTTATGCTGAAGGTCGGCTCCAATGAATTTACTGTACAGACGTGTGTATTCTCAGGGGAGAAACATTTAGCAATAGTAGCTACAGAGTCAATGAAATAGTGATTGAAAGCTGTTGCTATTTCCGCTGGGTTATTTGACAGCTTTCCATTTATGTTAAGTTGCTGCAGCTTCCTTACTTTGTTGAAATGTCCCGTTAGCTTGTGTAACTGATCCCAGATCATTTTAGTTTTACCTCTTGCCTTTTCTATTATAGTCAGGAAAAAATCTGCCTTTGCTTTTCTTAATTTCTGTACCACTTTGTTCCTCAGCATAGCAAAATGTTGTCCGTCATGGCTGGATTTATTTTTAATTGCAGTTTTTAAGACCCAATCCCGTTCTTTCATTAATTTTAAGATATCATTTATCCAAGGAACAGTGTGTTTGATATTTTTGTGCCTAAATTTGCGATTAAAATCCTTGATAGTGTTCTCTAATTTCTTTGAGAATTTAGAACTTCCTCAATGTCTATTCCCAACAGTAGTTCATCCCAGTCAATTAGTTGAACAGTGTTTTTAAAATTTTCTTGATTGTTTTTGGGGATACTGAAAGATTCATCATCCCTGACAGAAGGCCTAAAATGCTTGCTGGTTAGTTTCCTGGCTACCGGAGTCAGATTGTGGTCAGAAAGACCAGTTACCATATTGAGAGATTTTAGAACTCTCTCAGGCCTATTACCAAATATTAAATCAATTTGGGAGGAATTTGTTATTCTTGTGGGCCCACTGATCAACTGCACAAGGTCAAAGTCATCAGTAATCAGTTTAAGATTATTTCTAGATGATTTGTCCTCCCAATTGATGTTAAAATCACCCATAATAATTACCTCTTTACTGAAATTGCATTCTTTTAATAGTTTCTCAAATTCCTCATAGAAACTATTATTGGAAGAGGGAGGGCGATAAATTACAATAAGTGTGAAAGACATTTGTGGTGATAAGATTATATCTAGACCTATGCATTCCAAATCTTTACAGATAGTCCACTGGATTTCATTACACCGGATACTATCTCTCACATAGATCATGACACCACCACCCTTTGATCCAACCCTATCTCTCCTGTAAATGTTATAACCTGGCACTGTTATTGCTGCTGATGGAGCATTTTTGTGGAGCCAGGTCTCAGATAAACAAAGAGTCTAAATTGGAATCAAGCAAGAGATGATGGACTTGATCACTTTTAGATTTAATGCTTCTTATGTTCAGATGCCCACCTAAGAGACCTTTTAGGTGGGCAGGAGACCTTCATCCGAGGGAGACCATTAGTCCGCAGGAGCAGCCGCCTGATATGCACTGACAGGAGGTTCTAGTCACAACTGGGAGCTCTTCAGTAAAACTGTGTGATTTGAACATCTTGCCCCTTTAGTTACGAGGAGTTTGGGTATATTATATATACAATATATATTACTTGCCCTCCGCCGTTCAGTTGTTTTTAAATATAGAAATAAAAAAGAATTTAGTAAATTTTTGGCGTATCAGCAACCATTTTCATCAATTAAAATAACTTTTGTAGAACACTATGGGAGTTATCAATGCATAGTCTGACACCGGACGCTGCATCATAGACTGAGAGCCTCTCCTCCATACAGCAGAAGTGTCACAGCACGGAATAGCAAGAGAGAGATTGCGGCTATCACATTATGAGAGTAAAGGATATTGATGACAAAGCGAAAAGCGCCTGTATTTTAGCGCCAAATGCTAATGACGTTTATGACGCAATCTGTAAACTTTTATTTGATGAAGGTGGTAGCATCTGGAGCCAACTCCTCGAATCTAGGAGTGTATTGACCGGTGGAAAAATGTCCTCACCGTGGCCTCTCTACTTCAGCGTGCTTGGGTGGCCACAAAGACTGTATATAAAAAAAGGTGGACGACATGACGGCAACACAAGATTCAAGCCGAAACATCTCTATTCTGTTTCTGGTCACTGATCCAGGTGGAACCGGCCAGAGAGGTTGAGAGGATCGTTCGCACGGTCCAGGACGGCCTGTACATCGACTTTAGTGAGAGGACCTGGAGCTCACCCCTCAGTTCCTGGGAGCCAACACACACACCACACTGCTGGAGGCTTAGGCCGTATTGCTGACTGTCAGATCCCTCTGCAGTAAAACAAGAGGTTTCCTAAAGGGAGTCTGGCAGCAGGTGATTGTTTCCTATAGCCGGTGACCGTGAAGTTAAGAGGCAAAACAGGAAATGGAACAAACAGAATATGAATGAATATGAATATGTCATGCGAGTTTCAGATGGAGCCGTCAGAAAGTGAAAGAATTTAAATCAACACAATTTGTACTGATTCAAGTCTTTTATAAAGGCTGCAGTTTGTCCATCACAGAGCCGACGTCCTGACGCTCAAAACTGCCGACAATATCGAATTACCTCAAACAAGTCTGGATGTTGGGACCAAAACTGCACTTCAGTGTTAATTTAAAAAAAGGTAAAGTTTATGCAGCAAGATGTCAAGTTTATGTTATTAGGTCATGTGGCAGCAAAAGCAGACTGAGTCAAAATGTATATGGAGTGCCCAAAGTGGCTCTCAGTCCCTTTGTGAACCCAGGAGGAGTAAAAACCCAAACCATGACACTGTCGCCCAGAACGATATTGTGTAATTGTTACAAGATGAATTGAAGACATTTGTCCAGCAGATGGTGCAACTTTCCTTCTTTTTTTTGCATTGATTGGAGAAGAGCTGAAGTAAAGGTGTGATTTCACGACATGAGTGTTAAGGGACAGTTTCACGGGCAAACTTAACTGATCCTTTAACACTTGTCTTTCTTCTGAGGAGTCGAGAATAAAGTGGCAATAATAACAAGGGAAAAGTTGTAATCAAATGAGTATAAAAGTCGTATTACTTTTGAGAAAATAATCAAACCAGTTCCAGTTAATTCACAATTTAAGAGTCTAAAGAACCACTAAGATATTCAAGTATATATATTTGGAGAAGCATACAGATAAAAACAAAATGCTGAATACACAACACAACCTGAGCGTGTGAGAGCACGAGCGAGCGAGCAAGAGAGAGAGATCTGGCGTCATAATTGTTCAGAGCCATTCCTTTTAATTAAACAATCAGCTAAATAGTCATTTAAGTCGGCTAAATACAATTGGAGTCCCCCTTTCATGATATGTGGTCAAAGTAATAGTTCCAGCTGAGAGCTGGGCTGGTTGTTTGCTGTGATCCAGACAGATCAATGTTGTGATAATGACTTAATCGATCAGCCCCAAAGCTCTCAACCAAGCAAATAAAACATAATTACCGGCTTCTGTCTTGGACACCATGCTGCTGCTTCTCCTGTTACCTCCCCACGAGTCAGCCTTTTTTTTTCTTTTTGGTGTACAAGCTGCTGGTTTGGTTCAATGTCCATTGATATTTTAATTAAACGCATTAAGGGCCTACAGATAAAAGCCATAACTCGAATGGGGTGCACCTCTTCCACCCATTCGTTTCTCTACTTTGCATTCAAACGGATGGGACTTTTTTCAGCAAACAGAAAATAAGTAAACCTTGCTTTTTGTCCAGCAGTAGTTCACCTCATTGCCCTCACCTGAGCTATCTCACCCATCTTTACACCTGCGACTCATTATCTCATCACCAGTCCCTCTTTCCCTGTCTGTCCTCAGATGTTGGGTGTGTTTGAGATGAGCTGCGCCTCGCCTGGAAAGTGGACGAGAGAGCAGCATCAGCAGGGGGTGCTGAAAAATAACTGCGGTTGAGTCGGACAGTTTTCAGCCACCTTCAAAGAAAATACAGGAAGTCAAAGAAATTACTTCCTGTTAGATCCGACCTGTATGCTACTTGTAGTTTGCAGACCACGTTGGGAATTTATCTATATGTGTTTTTAAATATATATTTATGTGGAAATGTGTGTGTATCTGGCATTGTATGCTATCCTTTGTTTTTTTCTGTCTGCCTGTGAAACAGTTGCTGCTCGTATTGATCTGTGAAAATAAGCTTTATTATTATTATCAATCACACAAGATATGTTTTTAGATTAAACCTTCATTGCACAACATGAGACTGACAATTACAATTACACAGACAAATAGGATTTAGTACAAAACCTGGTGTTTGTTGTCAAATCTAAGATCTGATCAGCTCTTTGATCTGGTGACAGCCAGGCGTTTTCCCATCATGCCCTGGGTTCATGCAGTCTTGTGAGAGTAACTGCAGCGCCTGGCTCTAAAAAAATTCCAGCCACCTCGACCTCGTGAGGTCATCGTTGACCACGTGTGCATGACGTCAGAGCAAGTCGGGATCAAGTCGGACACGAATCTAACCGGTATAGGATCTTCAGCTGGTCATTAGATAATTGAACTGTCCTTATCTACCTCCACTGCATCATCTCATCATCTGCACGAGGCTCCTTCTCCTGCATCCTCACGCTCACCTGCTGGTCACATTGTCCTACAAGTCCAAGTCCCCCTTCCCGCCAACAAATGTTTGACCAGACACAACAATTGTGTTTGTATTTATTTTTTAATATATTTTATCAACTGGTTCAATTATGTTTTTAAGAGTATTTTTTTTTTAAATTCCCCCAAATTAATTAAGGTAATCATTCTGTTCCAAAGTCTTCTCAATGTTGCTAAGAATACAATTATGCTGTTGAAATAATGATTGCTATATGTATTTATTCATACACCTGAAATAGTGGAATTTAAATACATGAACAAGACCAGGCCCAGTTCCAATCAGCCCGACACCCCCTCCCTAAAGAAACACGCCAACAGGTAGGCTGCATTAACGCTAACCTTACTGACCATTTAGAGTTTGTAATGGAACATGCTCCGTACAAAAGTAGGTCAGTGCGACTACCTGTACAAACGTTTACTCAGACGCTTTTATCCAAAGCGACTTACAATTCAGATTCTAACCGTAGGCACAGCTACGGGAGCAAATTTGGGGTTAAGTGTCTTGCTCAAGGACACATCGACATGCGACTAGTGTCTCTATAAAGACATATTTATATGTATTTCTCTGCTTCATTTGCATATGTATGTATCTGCACAGTGTTCTATGTCATCATGTGTTTTATCTTCTTTTTTTTTAGATGCCATTACAAACATATCAGCAGGTGTCTGTCTGAGTCAACGATGAAACACAATCCACTGAGGGAAGCAATTAATCCAGCACAGAAAAAGCAGGTGGATCATAATCAACAAAAGCGTTTTCACACAGAGAGAACAAGTGACTCCAGCAGTAGGCGGACTCAAACATTTACCAGTTCATGTGGAAACAGTTCCCCCCCCAACCTGCCCATGGCTATTGTTCCAGAGCAAGAACTATTACCACAAAATAACTGCTTTTCTGCCTCCACATACAATGGAAGAGGCGGATTCACCGTGTGGAAAGTGATACGCAGATTTCATAGTCTGGTGTATAATACCCGAGCACATCAAAGCCACCGTAGCCTATCTTGAATAATGATTTTGCTGCGGTCCAATAACAATGAAATTGCAAGTGCAGTCCTTTAAAATTGCATCGCACATAAAAGGTGCTGACGGTGCTTAGTTTTTTACAGTGTTGCCCGCAGAGTGGACTAAAACCTGAGAGGAAGATCTATTTTTTTATTGAGTCTTCCATCACCCGCATGTGTTTTTAGACCCCTAGACCAGGGGTCGGCAACCTGCGGCTCTTCAGCCCCTCTGTTGCGGCTCCCTGAGGCTACATCCACACTAATACGTTTTCGTCTTTAAAACGGAGTTTTAACAAACAAAAAAACGATCTCCGTCCACACGGCGTTTCAGCATCGTTTTCGAAATGATCTCCGTCCAGACTAAAACGCCTGAAAACGAATATCACGCGACTATTCACGTACACTGGGCATGCGGGTGCCGGTGTGAACAGGAAGTAGATTGGTTGCTAAGTTAAAAAAATTTGACAGAGTAATAAATTAGTCTTTAAGAATGAAAGGTCGCGTTTGATACTTAACATCTTCTCTAAAATCTTCCTCAATAAACTCAAACAGACACATTTCGTGGAAAGTTTTAGACGTTTTATTTTTCAGACTTAGATACAGCGCTGCGGGTCTTGCTCTCTCTCTCTCATCAAATTTACTTTAATATTAACACTTACACATAATGGTTTACTAGATTATGGGTCATAAATGTGGACAACACACATCTCTCACTCGTTTCCTCAGTTTCGTTGTTGTCTGTTCTCACTCGTAGCTCTGCTGGTGGCTGAAGTCTCTGTCCTACTGGAGAGCAATTACTGCTTTTCTTCCTTTACAGTTGATGTGTGTGGATTTCACAATAATTATGCAGAACAAAATAAGCATTAATAAGAAAAGGAAAGTCCTCCATTTTGTGTCCATCACCCTCAAAGCCGCTAACCGTGACTTCAGACGTCCGCTCCGTAGCGCTGATACCTCCGCTGGTCACCCTGCTCACTAATCGCTCCAATAACAGCTGCTTTCTCCGCAGAAAGGCAGACTTTAACTGGACAACAGCTGCTAGTAAAGACAACAAGGTCAGCAACACCTGTAATCAGTTGTCCATGTTGAATGAACCTGGTAGTCAATCGATAATCAAGGCTGTTTGTGAATTTTCGGGTAAGGGTCACGTGATAGGGGCATGACCAATTAGGGAAAAACACGTCGTGACTGCTAACAACCAATCAAGTAGCGAACACGTGATCGTTTCCAAATGTATGCGCGTGGGTGTTATGTTATGGATCAATATTGTTTTCCATTAAAACGAGCAAGGGAGGATATTGACACTGATGTGGAAATTTCACAACATCATGGAGTAAACGGCGATAATCTTTCTGCTAAACTTCACCCGGCAAATCGCCACATTGCCTCAAACACATGACCGCTCATGCTGATCACATCCATTATTTCCCCTCAAGAGGTCTTGGCTCCAATTTGTTTCGCCATCCATCCCAGGTAGCACGTCAATACATATCACCAGGATACATTAGGTGTCTAGTGTCCTGCGACTTCATTTCATGGGGCACCTGTCGCAGATTTGCTTGCTGAAGAAAAAGTTACTTCTGTAACTGATCCCGGTTCTACTCGGACCCTGGTCCTTATAACATGTTGGAGTTAGAGTATGTTTCCATTTTATTGCAACACAAGTTGTAATCTTGTCACAGCCTCTTGGCTTTTTTTACTTGCTTATAAAGTATTATTAACATTATTTGACCCATTTCTTAAAACATATAATATAAGGAATAGCATAAGCGATTACAAATCAACATTCAGTTACTATTCCCAGTATTGCTCCATTACTTAAATGTCTGCTTGTTTGTAAGCTTTCCCAGACTTTGGGTGGTTTAGTTGATATCCACTTCATCTTTGTGTGGTTTTCTTGGTGATCTTAGGTGGCTTGGTTGGAACTCCGGCATTTCAGGTTCAGTGTTTTAATGCACGGGTGGAAAACTAAAATAAGTTGGGAAAATGAACACCCAACTTGCCAAATTATTGTTTCACGGAGTGTAACACTACCATGTCTTCTGCGTAATTTCTGCCCTAATTTCATCACCACAAATGAATACAATGTTAAATGAGAGGTAGTGGCAGACCCAACCCAACTTAATGTATCCTAAAGTGATCAGCAACCTGTTTAATTTCATTGATTATAATTACACCCAAAGTGATTGTTACTTAGCAAAGCAACTGTATGAATCTGCTGATTTGCAAATGTGCCAAAAAATAAATTTTAAAACAACATTGACTGCTTTATATACTGTGCATTTTTCTTTGTGTCTTACTTGCTATTTCCCCTAAATGCAGCATTTAATCCTGACGAAGCTAAAAACAGAAGTTTGAACACGTAAAAAGCAACCCAGCCAACATTTTGCTCTCCAGCCAGTTGGTGTTCACTTTAGTCCATGTCATGTCATTCCTAGAGGTCATTTCCCAGCATCACCACTAGATGACAGTCTTTAATTTCCTTTCTCTCATGCTTCATGGATTTTTCATCATAACGTTTTGTCCTCTCAGCATGCTGCCTCCTCCACAAGGATGTTCAGCTGTCCAGCGTGGAGGATGAAAAACTGACCACTTATTACTAAGTGGAGCATGCGTGTGCATTTGTGCTGCACGGCGCCACAACAAAGCACATGTTGCACAAACAGCCCACACAGGATGTCTTGCCACTGTATGTTTAAGATGAATCACAGATTGATACCGCGCTGTGCAAACATCCTGTTTGGCTCTACGGTTCCCACACTGCTGTAGAGCAGTGACCTTTGACGCCAAAGCAGCATCTTATGTTTTTCCCTTTCAGTTTATTTTAGACTCTGCCTGTAACAAAACAATAAATTAATAAATTCCACCCATTCCGTCTGATGATGGATGTGGGTGAAAGCTCCAGAAGAAATGCATTTACACCTTGTAAATAATGGCAATTAATGGTCAGGGTAATTACACAGATGTGTAAAGCAAAAAAGCAGAAGACGCAAAGACGTACCACACCAAGCATGTAAATGACTCGTTACACCACGTAATTCCAGTGCATCCCCGTATCTCCGGTGTATCACCCGCAGCATCGCTTGTTTGTACACATTGTTACAGACTATAGAGAACTCGATTAGGGCCCTGGCAGAGGGGAGCAGTGATCTGCCGAAAGCGTCGCCTGGGCGAGCGAGCTTTGCTGCAAAGTCACAGCATCCCCCCTCTCTCTTCAGCAGAGCGAATCAGAGAGAGGCACAGAGACAACGCGGCACAATTTGTTGCATCCATCACAATATATCTATCAGTTTAGCTCTTCGGAGCTCTGCCGTATTCCTCATCAAGCAACGCTACAGTTTTGTATGGCTGCGAGTGTGCGAGGTTGCAGCGTGACAAAGGCGAGGCGTAGCACATGGTGCCTTCCTGAATGTGCCGGGCACAGACTGCTGGATCAGCATTTTGCTCAAAGAGATGGAGAGGGAAAACTCTATTCTCGGGTTATGTGGCTCGCGAGGGGCTAAAAGGAGCTGGGGGCTATATGCTATAGCATGCTACATCGCTTCCCATTGGGATTTCTTTTTTTCTTTCCTCATTTCATTTTGTCTGTTTTTTGTCATTGGATTCTTTACCATCCCCATTACACTGATGGTAGCAGCTACCATGCAAGGTGCCACCTGCCCATCAGGACTAATTCTAATATGCAATCACATTCAGATGCTGATGGAACAGCTTTTGGGAGTGATTTGTGGTTAATTGTTTTGCTCAAGGACACATCAGCATGGAGTGGAGGAGGGATCGAACTGCTGATCTTCCAATTGGAAGACGACCCACTCTACCTACCCGCCCCCTAAAGCAGGTCTGGGTGCTATTTCAACACTATAAATATGCATCAAAACGCTCAATCGAGAGAGAAATGCACTGTGCCTTCAAACGAGCCGGCAGGACTTCTGTAAGGTTGTGATGTCAAAACTATTCATTCAAAGTTTAGAAAGGGGACGGCGGACTGAGAGTCAGTTTCCTGTATCTGTGACACGTGTGTTTTGCCATTGCCCCGCCCCTTTTGGAGTCTAGTGGTAAGTTCTATTAAATCCTCTCCAACGGGAGAGGTGAACTTGAAGACAGATTATGAATATTGGACCCATTTTTTGCAAGACTCATATCTTCCGAACATTCCGTCACTGAATTTGTAAATGCTAAATATGACTGTGAATAACTAATGTTATAAATAAAACATAAAGACATTGCGCAAATATAATCCAAAGGACGTTCACAAAACTTCCAAACGAGGGGGGGGGGGGGGGGGGGGTGAACGCATCAAGACTGTGCCCACTTAGGAGACAGGAAGTGTTTACCATTTCAAACCCTCATCTCTGGGGCTGCCGAACTCCGTTTAGTGCAGATGTGGAAGCCAAGGAAAAGCCTGATCAATCAGAGCAGAATGGGCTTCTTAGGAAGGGGGGGGCTCAAAGGGACAGGTGCTAAAATCTGAGCGTTTCAGACAGGTGAATTCAGAGAGTTGGTATGACAAACTGTTTTTTTAACATTAAAGCACAAAACCATGTTCTAGTAGAAACCCCAAAACTCAAGTATGGACCTGAAAACGAGCATATGTCCCCTTTAAGATGGCAGCAAAGTCAGCTCCCTTTTCCATCAGCGTGTAAGATACAGCCCCCTGAGCCTGCTTCGTTGCCAGAAAGACCCACTTCAACATGGCTTGAAACCTCTCCAAGAGTTCACCTTCATTTAAATGTGCAGCTGATCAATACGCAACATTAAAGCAGCAATAATTGGCTTGGCAAATTGCCACTTGAAAAGGCACACTGGGGTTCATTTATTTAAGAGCTCCCCCGCTGCCTGTTGTGCGTCTTCAGTCTTGTCATGGGAAAAAAAGTGTTTGCATTTTCTTTTCCCTGTCTTTCCGTCCCCTATCTCCCCCCAGCCACTACCCTCGTCCCAGCGTCTTTTTTTCGGACTAATTTGTTCAGGCCGGTATCTTCGCTGCAGGCGAGTGATGCCGACTTTGACTTTCATTCCCCTCGGTTCCTTTGTGAAGCGGTATCAGGGGTGTTTGTTCAGCTTCTGAGACTGCAAACACCGAGCTAAAGGGCAAAAGGACACCGGTCACTCAAGACCTATTCTGCTAATGAAGGCAGATTAGTCGAGTAACGATGTCCACAAACACACGCATCCACATCACTTTTATTGACTGTTTGAAGCAAATGCATGTGGATTACATTGAGTGGAGAGATCACATACTTCATTCTCCATAGGAAGGACTTCGAGGGAGACTTTTTAGACTCACATATGCTGTCCTCTCTTCTACATATGTGAGCTGTGACATGATTCCAATTCCCCGCGATCATTTTTTTTTCCCTTTTGCTGGGTTCATCTTGGGTGGGAAACAAGCCGACTTTTCCTTCTCGAGGATGTGCGGTATGGTTATGTTAACCGGATCTCGCCTCCCTCCTCTCTCATTCATCTGACCTCATTATCAAGCATTTTAGTCTTAAGGGAAGATTGCCTCAAGCTAAATAAAAGAAAAATGTGTCTTACAAGTGTGCTCATGCAAAAAGAAACATGGATTCTAACCAGGTAACCGCAACAACGCAGAACAAAGAAATAATAATTAGGACAGAAATAAAGACAATGACACTTAGATACCTGTTCAATTTACTCTGGTCTCGAGTTCATTTGTATTAGCTCCAAATCTGGCATCAGAACAGATCTCTGCTACTACATTTTAGACCATTTTTAGCCTTTTACAGCCGCTGTACTTTAAATAACTCTTCCGAAAGAATTGATCACATCAACCTCAAATTTGGTCAGTACAATCTGAAGACCTATGCTATCAAACTTTTGCAATTTCATGCAACATTTGTGACGGTTTGCAGTTTACCGTGTTGGTTTAGGAGTGGATAAGAGACTCAGGCGCAGACTTAAACACAGGACACAAGGTGAGGTGAAAAACAAGGCTCTTAACTAGGCACAAAAACAGAAACCAAAATCTAGTCCAACCGGGAGCGAGGAAAATCCAGACTGAAAACAAAAGCTAAGTCACAAAAAGGGCTTGGACACAAAAAGGCAGTCACAAACCGTGGAACGCAGAGGGTCAAAATGAGAGATGACCACAGGAGAGCAAAGAGTCCACGGGGAGGAAAAAGTCAAATGATAATCCGGTGTTGGGATCTGACTATATGGCTTCGACATGTGCTGTGGAACAAAGAGAGTCAGGCCTTCCCTTTTGCAAGCAAAGGTTTCATCCCGATTGTAGTTTGAGCACCAAACCCCCACTCTGAAGAAATTCACATTAGGGTGTGAGTTTCCTCCCCCCAAAAACTATGTTCCTGAAGTTACCCGAGAGCCAAGACACCCCAGGACCCCTGTGGTTCAGCCACTGTTCTACAAAACTACCTGCAACCCCCACCTCAATGCTTTTTCCCTTCGACCTCCGTCGAGCTAGGGAGCACACCAACGTTGTTTCCCTTTTCAACCAAATCCTAGGTTCAACACTTCATATTCGCTGGCCGAATTCACCAAACTGTCTATTTTATCTTTGTTCGTATCCACGAAGCGAATCCCTTTTTAGTCCTGCAGAAGTGAAGAAGCAACACTTCTTCAGAGAGAGAGAGAGAGAGAGAGAGAGAGAGAGCTTCCACTCTCCACCAAGTGCCTCGTTTGCTCCGGCCATAAGGACGCGAAAATCCCTTATCCAGAGGACAGCGAATCTCTCCTACCGAGAGAACACCTCCCGCGGCCCGCAGCCGCGCTGCCTGGGCCCAACAAAGCTCAGAAACCCCCCCAATCACCACGATTGCATCGTACCGTAAGGCGAAATAGACTCTGGGAAGAGTTAGAGAGAGTTAATTTGTGTTTATTTTATCTTGTTCATGTGCTTAAAGTACTGTTCATTTTTATAACGTGGTGTATGATTAATAATCACCGACACTAACGGTCGCTGAGATCGTTGGGGTTGTGGAGAAGCTAGTGTATTTCATGCTACCGTGATCTGTGTTGAGCTAGCCGCCTAGTGAGGTCGAAGTTGCTTCTCATCAGTTCAGGAGGTCAGAACCGCCGGCTGAGACAAAGAGTCGCGGTTCTTGCTCCCCTGGCTGAGAGAGCAATATTCCGTACTCCGGCGCAGAGGATCTTAATCTTTTGTTTTATTTCATTTTGTTCCTTTCCCTTCTCTTTTACTAATCCACACACACACACACACACACACACATATAGCTTTGAGCTAATCTAGCTACGTGCTAAACGGCTACCGGCACTAGACGCCAGGTCTCCTGTTGGCTATCCGCCATTTTGAGTCTCGCGCATGACAGACGTCACCACGTCCCAACTACGTCATACGTCGCTGAGCTGTTCCCGCGCTCCTCCCCCTTGCGCACGCACGCATGCATGCACGCACACCTCCCCTCTTTTCAATAGTCTGTTGATTTTAGATAGCGTGCTCATGAATGTATAGTTGTTGTTAGTTTAGATATTAGTTGACTAGATCATTAGTATTAGAACGTGATAAACTCTGTTATATTTTAAAGAGCAGCTGTCTGTGATTACTTTGTGCATGTATTATGATAATAGCTGTATATGTGGTCTGTGCTCGAACTTAAACCTTCACTTTCACTCTGAATGTGTAATAGTACTCAGACTATTGACATTGTGAGTGAACACTAATTATGAGACTTAGTTTATCGTTTGGTTATTGGTCCCTGTTGGCAGGGTGGTGCCCCGTTATTATTAATAATCATTAATAATTGTTACTGACATTAATAATTATATTGATGTCAAGAATTTAGTTTCTTAGATGCTGATAACCCAAACACGCTCCTTTACATTCCCAACATATTGCTGATAACCCGTGTCAGATTATGCTATTCCCAACATATTGGTGCCCCCTTTGTCAGGCTATGTTATTCCCAACACCGGCAACTGGAACAGGGCAAGCAGGAGAGTATAAGTAGGTGAGGGTTGATGAGCGGATTGCCGGCAGGTGAGTAGAGATGACTGGGGTTTGCAAAGGGAAAAGCCAGGGGCAGGTGATTTGGCACAGGTGGAGAGAATAAGTATGATCAGGAGACACACACAGACAAATACTCACACCACGCTCACACATAGCAAAACCCAACCGTGACAACATTGTTGCCATGGCATGGCGGTTAAAATGTGCATTCCGCCTTATGACAGGAAGTTGTTGTAACTTCAGCATAGAAATCTGATTTTAACCCTAGTTTACAGGTCACTTATATATAATGTACTCATCTTTAACATCCCATCCTGGTACAATGTTCTCACTACCAAACTCAAAACTCCCTATAACCAATTGGGCCAGCAAAATAAAGGGTTTACCCTTTCTGAACTGTACACCCGGTCAGTGATGCCGAGAGCCTCTCGCATCTCCGTCAAACCTTCCAGTTACTGCCCTCTGCGATCATTACCCTGAACACATATGACAACCAACATGCAACACCCCCCCTGCTCCATTGCTAAGATATATTGACATATATGCAAAATATATCGTTGCTTGATTTTCCTTGGACAGATATGGTGCTATTACGGCGTGTTATGTCTGACAGCAAAGCAATGATTTGAGGGGAATGCTACCGCTCTTGTCACATCACACCTCGGTGGTGCTCACTCACAGAGAAGCCTCCCATCTCAGGCATTTCGACGTTCATAAAACGTGTCAAACAATGAATGAAATATTAACCGAGCTATTTTGCCACAGTCTGTTCTTCTTTTGCCGGCAGATGAGTGCTACGCTGCTGAGCTGCACTCCGGTCGCTGACACGGAAGAAATGACGGTACAGTATGTGCCACCTCTAAGTGTCTATGGGTTTATTGATTTGAATGGAAATCACCCCATATTTGTCACTTTGATTCATTCACCTGAAATCAGCTGTTTTTTGCTCCTGAACATGTACAATTCCCCTTCCCTACCATCACTTCATATTTTCGCCATTTTTGCCTTTGTGCTCACACATAAATGCATGTTTGATGCTAATACTTTTGTACTTCTACTCAAGTATAATTTTGAATGCAGGACTTTTTACTTGAAACAGAATGTTTACTCTCTGGTATTGGTATTTTACTATAATATCTGAGTACTGCTTCCACAGCTGCATTGGTATTGAAGGGGACATTTCATGAAAGACTCCCTTTTCATTTATTTATGGACAGAAATTTGTGTATCTGGAGTGCTACCAACCCAAAAACTGTGCGATAAGACGACCCAGTCCATTTCTTGTGGGCTGTCTAGATTATAAAATGTGATTTAACAAGCCACTCAGATGCTGCTTCCCTTACTATGTCACATGCAGGTTCATTAGAATAAACTGCCCCCTCTCAATTTGAGCATCTCCACCCACGCTTTGAGAACTACCTTTGCAAAGGTGCGTTATATTTATCTCATAAGCCAACCAGAGCAGGCTGGGCTTTTTTGGAAGGCCGACTTAAAATGACTGAAACTGAGATTATGTGGAAAATAATTAGTTTTTTTTTTTACATGAAAGCACGGAAACATGTTCTGGTAGAAAGCCAAAATACAAGCCTGAACATGAGCATGATCAAGACTATAGGCAATTGCATAAAAAGTCGATGTAAAAAGGATGCACAGTTGCATGAAACACTCATTTGTGCAAATAAAGCACCTTTAGTTAGTTTCATCCTATTTTTACGTTTTTTTTATACTTCCTGGTTCGTGATTATTTTGATTACATAGGAATTGATTTTGTGGGATGTGTACGAATTACGGCGCATTCATTTTTGTAGTTATAGCTACCAACGATGGATGAGAACCGCCTGAACAAATACAGTACCTCAAGGATCTGAGATGCTGTATGATGAGAAAAGTCTTAAAGCTTCTCCCCTCCCCTCCAGTAAGGCTGTCCACATATGCTAACTGTACTTCATTATGGATGACAGACTCGGCGGGCAGTGAGCCTTTTCTTTTAGTCACTGTGTCGTCCTCTCCTTGCCTTGTAAAACATTAAGCTCCACACGATGCAGTCAGCCATAACCCAGAGACAGATAACCCATCAGCACAGCAGGGGAGCCGCGACAAAAGGAGAGACAGAGGCAGCGCGATGGAATGAGTCAAGAGTTGGAAAAACAACATCTTGATGGAAACATCCATCTTGAGTAGAAGCGTTAGTGCTAGAGTTAAGAGGAATGTTTGGTAGAAGAATGGCTTTGTGACGTTCATAACCGATGTCCGATCAAATAATGGATAGATCTGAGTCCTACTCTCTTCGTAAAGGATTCATTTAGATCGGGTTTGCTCTGAAATGTTAACTAGAAGGCTACTGGGATAGTACTACATACATCTATTGGCTATTTGCTCAAACAAAATTGTTCTGCTTCCTTGTCGAAATTCATCAATGAAATTAATGAATGTGCCACAACAGATTCCACAACCGCGCTAGCAGCTTGAAGGCATGATCGACCCTTGAGGGAATGCTACAACCTTCGAGACAAGGGCACACTTGCCAACCCTTTCCGATTTCCCCGGAAGACTCCTGCTTTTCATTGCCCTTTCCCGGTTTCCTCCCAGGGTCACAATACTGCACATTTTCTTTCTTCAGACTCTCTTTTTGACACATTTGAACACATTTTTTATTCGTTTTTATTATCGCAATATTGTTTCCACGGTACAGCTATATACCAAACGTTGTTTGCATGAACTTGATGCGGATCAGAGCTGCTCGTCAAGCCATTGGAAGTAAGAGCGCAGTGGTATAGAATTGGAGAGCAGGCTACTAAAGGTAAGAAATACTTAAGCAAGGGCAAGTAACATGAAGGAATGGATGAATGAAAACTGATGAATAATAGTTAATACCAGAGATTCATGCAAGTTCATACTTCAGAAGGCAAATTCATTTTAAATATTTCCTGAGAATTAAAAGTATTTGAGATTTTTGTTTTTTCAATGCTGTAAAAGTCACCAGAATGCAGCAACTCAAATGTTCACCCCACTCCGGTTAAAAATTCTGCCCTGTTTTTGAGGTCTCAAGGTTGGCATTTATGGACAAAGGCCATGTGGCATCCAAGCTAGCACTGTCTCTTGTGATACAATGTACTACAGTGTTTACTGCCAGGCTGGAGGCCTTTGGCAATTGAAGGAATCTTTAACTGTGTTTTCAGTACAATTTACAGCACGTGAAGCCCTGCCAGCAAGAATGCTGCTGAAAAGAAGGAGCATCTCTGTTACATGACCATCACCTCACAGGCTGTAGCGGTTGGCTATAGATTGAGAGTCTTAAGTCACAGTGATGCTTCAAGCTAAATGCTAATGTAGCGAACATAAGTGCTGCAGGAATTAGTCCTGACACCTAAAAATGAGTCAACCTTTTTACACTTCCTGCTCCCTCCTCTGAACGTTAATGGGTTTTTGGGTAGATGCCTGAAGTAAAGTCTGTGGTTAACATATAGATTTTATATAAGAATTATATGGAGATTGAGACCATGAACTCATGTTTACTGAGGTAATAAATCAAGTGAGAAGTAGAGTCATTCTCTCACAGACTTCCATACAATCAGACTTCTTTTTGCAACGAAAGGAGATGACCAGTAGAAAGAATGCAAGTTAAAGGCACTTACCTTCACTTCTCAGAACCGGAGGTTTCTGAGTTAACACAAATAAGAGATTTTAACATTGTTGTTCTTGTTATGCTTACATGTGTCTTAAAAAAGCTAAATTTGACTTCACGTTAACTTTTTACTTCTGCCGATTGCATTCACCTTTCAAAAATCACAAAAAGAGGTGTACAAAGTATAAAAAGCATTTGTTGGCAAAGCTAAATTCCTGCAATAGTCCCAAATTGAAAGGTATTACTGGCTTTTTGTTGAGGGAACCAGTGGGATGTTAACTTCCTGGGTTGGCCTACAATCCCTGTACCACTCATAGGTGACTTATATTTGATATTCTGATCTTAACTCTGATCTCTGACTAAGGAAAGGGCCCTGCCCTTCACCCTGCATCAAAATGATTCACCCAAAGTCCTTAAGGTCGTATATTGTGTGGGAACCACGGATGTATGTACAAAATGTAATTATAGTCCATCTAATATTTATTGAGTCATTTCCATTGTCACACTAAGTGGGAAAATTGTGCTTCATCTGTCGGCCTTCTTATTTGTTGTCCCTAAAGAAGAAGATAGGCAAACTGTCTCAGGTCCGTGTACTTTACCAGGATGACCTTAATAGAGCAGCAGATTGTGATTTTCTTTTGATGAACTGCCAAAGGAAGCAAATGTCTATCGCAGCCCTGTTAAATCAAAACATCTCTCCTTCTTCCTCTGCTCTTTTTCTTACCTCGTATCCACAAAGGGAATCTCAGCCCTCACTGCTTCTCTTTCATCTCTGGGTAACAGTGTGGGTGGAAGCTTGGTGATAACGCATATTCCAGCCGTTGGTGGAGGTAATATATATTCTCTGAATTCCCCCCTAAATTCACCTAAATTGCCTCTCCTTTATTTTAATGAACCGCGCCATCTGGTAAGCGGTGCTCTGCGGGGGCCTCGGGGGAAAGCTGTTTGTTGCCACAGGAAACCTCAGCTTGGCACCCAACTTGGGAGAGGTCGCAGACAATATGGTGGCCGAGGCCAGGATCGATAACCATGAAATTGCCTTGCATACCCCAAGTGAAGATCATTTAACTCTAGTGACATGCATCTATCAATTTGTCCCCGTGGTGAACTGCACACATACAAGCCAGGGAGTGGTTCTGTTGTCGATATATAAAAACATAACCACAGGCTCACATTACTGTAAGCTGGTGTATAACTCACCAGACAAAAGTGCTGCGAAATGATGTCATGATCAGCTGTTCATTCATCTTTCGGGTGATTCATATTTGATGTCCTTTTCTGTACATGTGTTTTAGCCTCACAGCTCAGAACTACTCTCCGTCCCCCATCACCTCGATTGCCACCATTTATTCATGTTCTGTTACAAAGCGGCTTCCCCTCAAAGCAGGTTTCCATTACCTTTGTAGTAGGTCTGTGTCACAGCGGACTATTCGACTTGTTATAGGAAGAGGAGCACAGGTGTTACTAATACCATTGATGAGGGCTCTGTTGTATTCAAGTGTCCCAGTAAGCCATGACTCTACGGTAGTGAGCCAGCATGTACAATACCAGGAGCCTGAAACTGATCATCATTCATTTTACAACAAACACCTCTGCTTTTCCTACTATGACGTGTCAAAATATCTTGTGTGAGGAAAAAGTCTCTCTGGGTCCTAGCATCGTAAGAACAACATTTTTGACCAAAGCAATACAATGGCCACAAACTTCCAATTTTAGGAACTCTGCAGTATGATGGGGTATTGGGGCCATTGTAGGTTAAAAGGTCTATGGATTTTGTGACCTCTGTAAACATTGTAAACATGAGTTTATGGTCTCAATCTCTAGTTTCAAGTCTTCTTCAATACAGCATGATGTTCATTTAGTAAATTATGGTCCATTTAGAGTCAAATAGACTTACTTCTCCGCAGCCCAAATATGGTTACTTCCACTCACTCGTTGCCGAAACACAAGATGGCAACGTTCAAAATCCAAGATGGCGATGGCCAAACTGCAGAGCTCAAGGCTTTAAAACCGCAGTCCACAAACCAATTGATGAGGTCACAGTGACTATGTCCACTTCCTCTATACAGTCTATAGTCAGAGCATGGCAAAGGTCCTTAAGGCACATATATGCGTTCTTTCTGTGTAATTTTTTTAACATAATGCATTGTTCTTTATCCATTCTGTTCTCTATCATGCAAGACCTGTTGAACAGCTTATTTGGCTGTGGGGTTATCAGATAAATCCTAAAGATTCCCCTTTCCGATGTCCTCTAAAACGGACAGCCGAGGCACAGGTCCTTAAAGATACATACACACGTTTTCTTTCAAGTTCATTCTGTGTTCTTTTATTAAATTGAAAAAAATATACTAATATAATTAATATATTTTACACTCTGTGGCTCACGTTATAAATTTGCCTCTTTTGTCTCAGAGAATATCCAAGTTTTTTTTGTTTTTTTTACCTAGAATGGCCCTAATATACTTAAGGCAACTGCCTGCAGTTTTCAAATGAATAATCGATTCAATTTCCAACAACAGTTTGATTATATTAGCATGGAGCTGTTTTTGCCCCTTGCATATTTTTTTCTTTTGTTCCATCAGCTTTGACTGTCCATCACCTCGTGGCTTTAATTCTTCCTGAAGTAATCAAGTTAACATGGGCGGTTATTTATACAAAACCTATCAGCAACGAGCCATAAAGGGACCAAGCCAGATATGTAATGTATGCTTCCACCTCAGTCAGAAAGATTATACTGGGCCCTGGGGAAATATTCAAGAGGAAATGCTGTAGTTACAGTCTCAGTGTTAGAGCACTTGTGTGTGTGTGTGTGTATATATTTGCATGTGTGTGTTTGTGCTGTGGGGGTGGTTCCTCTGGTGGATGACTAATGACTTTGTGTGTGTGTGTGTGTGTGTGTGTGTGTGTGTGTGTGTGTGTGTGTGGGATGGGGGTGGGTGGATTGCTGGCATGTGTGTGCCTTCAGAGATGGAGAGAGATTTCTCTTATTTGCTCAGAATTATTTAGCAGGAGACGGACGTGCTCGTGTATGTTAATGCTCACGTCAACAAGTTCAAATGACCTGTTAGAACGGTCACTTTATCTACAGAGGCAGGTTGAGGAGAACTGATGGTGGATCGCGCTGGTTTGTCTGAACCTGTTAACCTGTAACCTTGAATCCTCCACCCAATCACCTTCAGCTGGACTGCGATGTGTGACCACCTCCCCCCTCGTTCATCCCTTCAAGTGGTGCACCGTTGCATCTGTCAATGTCAAATATGTAATTTCCACAGCAGTCAAAGTAAATTGCCCAGCCTCCCAACAGCACTTTTTTAATAATTTACAAATCACGGTGCGGCAGAAAAAATAGGAACACGCCTGCCCCGGTGTGTGTTCGGGCCGTGGCGCGTGTCATTTGCCAGCACGGCTCCCTCGCACATCATTGGCGTAGTTGTGTTTGCACAGCAGGTTTGAAAATATAGCTGTGAGTCAGTATGTGTTAATAAACACATGCATGTACAGAACATGATCAACGTCTATGTAAGCACTGGAAATAAGTATAGTATCATTATTATTGTCTTAACTGTGGTGTAAACCAGAACCAGTTAGTATAGTTGGTAGACATTTTAGTGTTTTACAGACATTTGTCGGGACTTGGGACACCAAGCTTGAAACCGATCCTATCCCGGACACACCGGGACAATCCCGGACGTCACTGTGCCTAGACATTGTATTAGCCCACTAAGTAATGTTAGCAATAAGCTAGCATGTTGACTGTAGCTGAGCACAGGTTCATCCCGAACCCCTACACATCGTTGTCAAAAGTAACATTATATAAAAGTAAAAGTAGAAAGTTCTCCTGAAACTCAACGTGGTCTCCCTACTCGCATTTCTTTCATCATTCGATTTCATTTCAACTCTCTATGGATGCAACTCTACACACACTCAAGCAATGTTGTAAGGGTTTGTGGACAACCAACATGACCAATGCAACAGTTTGTCAATGTAAAGCAGAGAGATGTACTTCTCCTCGAGATACTCCAGGTTGTCCTTCAAACTCACCCAGGCTCAGTTTTAAGCTGCACACACAGCACCAGCTGTCTTGGCTACGTTTCTAAGCTGTTGGTTGGGATATTTGGCAGCCGGTTGGTCACGAACACAAACATGCTGCTTTGAGGATTACAGATTGAAAAAAAACTACTTGGAGAAGCCTGTCTAGTCTCGACCGTGTTATCTTTAAACACCTGCAACACTCGCTTCAAGTGCTCCTTTTAAGGGTGTAACAGGATAACTTGAGGCTGAGTTTTATCTTATACATCTTTCAAATATGTCATGAGTTTTCAGCAAATAAAGGAAATTACCATTTTTGTTAATTAGATTCAGACTTGGCAAAACTCAAAATGTGAACTTGCGTTTCTACTCCGAAAACAGTTTCCTCTTCTAGTTATTTAAAAACCACGTCACCAATCATGTTGACATCCGGTTCAGTCAAGTCCATAGTTTCTATAGCACTGCACACTCAATACGCAGCTGGCAGAAGCACCCTGAGAATACCTGGAGTGAAACCTTTATGATTGCAGTAATTTATTCCTTGCTTTTTCTCTTTTTCTTCCTAACCCACTAACCCCCCCCCAAGCACCCCAATATTCATCTGCTTTATGCAGGGGATGGGTTAGGAGCCAAAATCAAGTTCAATCTCCGCCTGCCTCGCCCAGCACCTCGCCAGTCTGTTTCCAGCCTACAGCTCAGCTCCGTTCTACCACTACCACCAGATCTTTAATAAAACAACCTGTGAACTTTTTCAAACCTTTATCCGAGTTCTGCTCTTGGGTCCTAACTCCACTCGCTGCAGTTAACACACGTGTACTTAACATGTAATGTGTTTCACTGGTAGCTGCATGTATGTGCACTGTATATTTGACTGTGTTTCATGGAGGTGATTTGCTCAAGCATGTACACGTACTTCAGACGTGTCTTTCTTAAAGCTGCATGAACTTCTACCCCATGAGGATGCCGGCGTTCTTAGTCAGCTTTACTGTCTTTCAGAGGCTGCAGCGGAGGTACTGGTTTCTGGGATGAGGCTACATTTTGGGGAAGGGAAAAACTGGCGTTGCCAATCTCTAATATCGAAGGGAAAATGGGTTCTATGGGTTCTATGGGTACCCACAAAGCATACATGTGTTATTTTCACCTATTCTAGTGCATTTCTTTCTCTATTCTATACTTGTCTCTGCGTACTGGGAAAGGCTGAGACTCTTGTGGATCCGATGTGCCCAATTCATGTGTATTCATGTGTGATGATGTTAATCCTCAGTTTTAATTGTCGTGAGACAAGCTTTCGAAACTTGACGTCACTGTATCAAAATGACTTGTTGTGACCTCTAGGATGATCACAGCCTCATCAAACTTTACAACCACAAATAAGAGCCCCCGTGCATTCAGAGGATGTATGGATTGTCTCGGTATATTGACAATACAGGCAGTTTCCAGAACAGAAGTGTTCGCCATCCAATCGCAGAAAAACGACATTTTTGCAGAAGTCTCCAACGTGTTTGATACAAAATCACAGCACGACTTTGATGTTCTGCTATAAGACATAATTGAGTATGGAAATGGCCATCATAAACTTCCATCATAATGTTCTGAGCCCTTTTACATTCTTAACGTACAACTTTTGATTATGCGCCTATATGCAAAACACAATATCTATTACAGATTTGTAATCATAAAAAAAAAAACTTGTGCTTCAGGTTCACAGCTTTCAAATGATGTGCACCCTTTCTTTGTGGCGTGTACTGTTGACCTGCTATGACAAGCTTTGCAGTTAGTGTACAGTAAATTCAGAGCTTTTTTTTTTTTAGTTGCTTGAGACTGGAAATGAGGTGAAATGGAAAAACAGTGAGCTAAAAAGGCTAAAACGCTCCATAGAGCTGAGGGGAACTGCGGTCAGGTAATAATTCTCCGTAGGTTTGTCACTATGAACGACCCCTTTCACATAACCCATTGTCATTTGATCTATTGTTAATATTAAAAAAATAGAATAGTGCCGCTTTAACAATAAAAATAAAATGGGAAAAAATAAGTCCCCCTCTGTTTCCCTCATGGAGAGTGTTTGAAATCAGAAGAGTGTCCATAGTCCTATTTATTTAATCAGATTTCAGTTTTAAAAAATCCACAGTCATCATTTTAAGTGACTCACCCCATTAATGTACCGTATTGTTAAGTGATACAGGGCCTTTTACTTTGAATTCCCAGGCCTGTGCTCGGTGAGTAATGATGGACTGTTGTCTGCTGTCTCCCTCCCGGGGGAAGCCTCTTGGATAAACCTCTCACCGAACTCCATTAGTTGAAAAAGCTCTCTGCTTAGTGTCGGCTCAGTTATATATGGCTCAGATTTGTTTTATGTTTGTACTTAATCGATGAGTGTAGTTTTATGTGACGTCTCCCTTTTTTTTAAATCAAACACAAGCCCGGCCTCTCAGGGAGATTAAACTTTGTGATTGTTTCTCTGATTCTTGTCAGCAGAGTGCTGGCCGTTTGAGCAGGAATGCAGAGCAGAGGGCATGTTTGACGGACGGGCCAAAGTATCCGGAGTAGGGTTGAGATTTTGCTATGAAGGATTTAAAAATGGAGAACAATCGCATGCTTACTTTGATGCTGAAATGTCATCCAAAATGATGCGCTACTCCCAACGTTCTGTTTGTGCTGCACTAAAACACATCCAAAATACATCACAAAGGTCTCTCATTGGGACCGCTAAAATATTGATCAGCACAAATGTGCTCCGATGCTGCATGTTGATCCACGAAAACTCTTCTGGCTGCACCATTACCAGCGTCGCACGCTCTCAAACAAATCCACCTGCACTTCCGTGCATCCAGAACCCAATTCAGGGGACATCTCTCATAATTTACGTCGCCCAAAACGACACCAGGGTCCCTCTGCAAAGTGTGTCGCATTCTCATATGTCCCTGATGGATTGTGGAATGTGACACCAAGCTTTATAAATGCCCACGGGAATTGTCCACTGGCGTTGCTGTGATAAAAATTCTGATTGGAAAAGTTATTCTCTTCATTTTGTGTACGAGTGGGTTGGGAAGGAAAGCATCAGAGGGACAAGTGGAGGGAGAGCGATGGCGAAGCTTCACCGTCGGTAATGCGTGGATTTATTTATCGCTCTGTTCCACTGGGCTCATTCCTTCCCTCCCTTCCTCAACCACCTTTTTTCTTCCACATCCATGCTTTATGTACACAATCAATTATTCAACATGCAGCTCTCACAAGCTGTGCCTCCCACTCTGCCAAACTGCACGCCTTGTTGTAGCCTCAGATAAACACAGCGACTGTAGGCTGCAGACAGCAGCAGAGATATGGCCTGCTTCTCATTCCGAGGACCCTGTGAGGCGTTTGCCAGGGTTGTATACCGTCTGCGAGGCCTCGGTGGATTTATCGATTGGAACTACTCTTGTCCACTGATGCTTTAAGAAAACGATGCTGAGAGATCACCCGTGTAAATCAGGGAAATTCCTCTTATACCAGAAATGGGTCTGAATTTTACAAAAAATGACTAATAGAGACTACCAACTGTGACTTTAGATGTATTAAACATGTGTCACATTCATACTCTATTTATTACATACTTGAAGGTCCAGTGTTTTGTATTTAGCAAATTTTTATTTGCAAAAATGGAATAAGTATTCAGAACTATGTTTTCATTAGTGTATTATCACCTGAAACTAAGAATCGTTGTGTTTTCACTAGCTTAGAATGAGCCCTTCATATCAACACAGGGAGTCGGCCCTCTTTAAGGAGTCTGCCATGTTTCTACTGTAGCCCTGAACGGACCCAACCCGTTCTCACTCCCAACTCGTAAAATACCGAAGCTTGGTCACTGCCCCTCGGTGTCTGATAACAATGTAAATCCATCTGCTTCAATATTAGATGGGGAGAGCAACTGATGTAGTATAAACAGCAAGTAACTCCACCAGATTGAGGTTGGATGGGTCAAACAAACACAGGACTTTAACCCAAGAGACCTATGTCCGTGTGAAAACATGATCTTTCTCTCAACCTACCCAAGTAGATTTGTTGCGGAAAAAAAGTAAGCTAATGTTGGATGTTTATTTTGAAAAGAGACCTAATGTCTCCAGCTGAAACTGACACAGCATCCCTAGTACGTCCAAAACTGACACTCGAGGGGGTACCTGCATCACAGTTTGAAGTGTAGGGCGAGTTGGCAATGAGAATTTGTTGGAAGGCCGCCGTAGCTCTCCGACAAGCCTGGAAAGGGAGGGGTGAGCAGAGGGGTTTTTTAGTTGGTTGCAATCTGCAACCTCACTAGTAGATGCCACTAAATCCTACACATTGGTCTTTTAAACCTGTATATGTGACCAAGAAATTGTGTTTCTCACAAGCCCCCAAGGAAAGCGCTGGACTTTGAAGCTAATTCTACATCGTGTCCAAGTGGTGGATTTCCTGGGTCAGGTACGTGATGCAATGTAGCCCAAAATGACTCTTTACCTATAGACTTACATTCGGAAAGAGACAAAGATTATGCGCTGTATCCAGTTTGTAACTTATCCTGACTGTGGAAACAAGGTGTCTCATTCACATTTACGGAATCAGCTTCCTACAGACTGCCATCACTGCATATGTGGTTGGCCGTGTAATAGACTTTGTCTCTTACCACTGGGATACTATCCAGCCCCCTGTGACTCTGAACAGTATAAGTGATATAAAGATGTGAATATTCTTTCACCATCCCTCCTACACCTGCTTATTTTTGTTGTCTCTAGACGCAGGATTTGACATTCACATGAGATCACGCAGGACAGGACACAGACTGTTTCTATTGTAGGCCTATGTTTAAAACTGGATCCTTTTTTGGAAATAGTAACAAAAAAACGCACTAACACCCACTAACATCTGGCTTTTGTCTTCAGTGGGAAAGGTAGCAAACGGCATTCATTCCAGAGAGAGAGAATGCAGCAGAAGAAAAGAAAAAACAGGTTGGTTACCCGTTAAACATTCCGTCTAACATATCGACTGTGTTGCTAATTACTCTGAAAATACACATTATCTATGCAACGAACAGAAGCACATGGCTAATCTTTATGCAAAGTAATGTCATCAAAACCCTTTTTCCTTCTGGTGAAGGCATGACCCACCGCTCTGCCTCTTATTACCTGTTGCCGTCGTTGGTTGGGCTAGTTAGGTTTAGGCATGGGAAATAAGATTAGTTAGGGTTTTGGGTCAGAATATAGGGGCATGCCCAGCAGAGACAAAGTAAGGCGGGTTCTGCCTTTGACATGGTAGGAACAACAATGCCATGACTGGGAAGGTAGGACATCATTTTGGATAATAATCAGCCACGTGTGTCATCTCCTTACACAAAAAGTTTTTATTTATGGAGCAATAGGAATTCAGAACAAGGCTAAAATGTGCCTTTTCTGTGGCCATGAGTAGAATGAAAGGTTGGGACATTTATCAGAGTGCTTGGCTGGAGCTTTCAGTTGTACAAAAGACTAATTTCAAATGGCAGAGGTTAACAGCACTAATGCAGCCGATCCAGACCGGTAAAAGAAAACAATGCCAAACACCATTAACTCATCTCACTCTCCTGTTTTGCATCAGTCTGCAATTCTACCCTCTGCACTATTCAAATGAGAGGAAGTAAAAATAGCTGCAGGAAGATGACAGAGGGAAAGATGTGGGTAAAAATGGAATACAAGAGACGTGCCTCAAAGCACTGAAATAGAATAGAGTGGAAATAATAATCATCACAGGCTCCGTCTGCCCTGACGCACAATTACCTGTGGTGACGGCTGTACACATCGAGACCAACTAGAAAGGTGCATTCAGTAAAGTGCAGATCTCTGCCAGGTGTGTCTGCAACGACCACTGTTTTATTGTGTGACTGAAAGAATACAACCCACAATTGGCTAACCCCCCCGACACTAATCCTAAAACACACTTCATTCAAACTCAAAACCAGCGGCGATGTATGCAAGCAACTGGCTCAAAGTCGTTGTATAAGACATTTTAAACAGTCTTGCCAAAAACAGAATTAAACTCACCAAGCTGTCTGTCCGCGTAGCAGCGGCTGAGTAGCGGTGATGTACTCAGCAGTATGTGTACTGGTAGTTCTGCTTGCCGTTAGTGGTTAGCCAAACACACCGTCCAAAACAATAAAAATGACTGCCCCCCCCCCCCCCCCACTGTGTCCTGTGTCTCTGGGAGCAAAGCAAAGATTGGCGATGCACTCAGCTAACCTCCGCTTGTTATAACAAGCGGGCCCTCGAGTGTTGAGTCAGCAGGCAGTCTAAATATTATGGCGTTTGCTGCAGCAGAATGTGAGGTTAGCCGTGGACAGACACTGAGATGCACTCACACCACGCGACCGATCGCATGATCCTCCAGTTGGCGATATCAACAGCACTAACTTCAACTCACTTCAACCAGTTGTATTTCTTGTCGGTGTATAATACATATTTCTGCACTGTGGGACTTGATTTCACTGCTTGCACACCAGGTTCCCTCCTGTCTTGTGTGCCCCTTTACAGCGTAATTGTCACAGCTCTATCACTTCTATCCACCTTTCACTCACCTAATTAGTTCATTCAGTGCATCTGCCAGTCACACTCACCTCTTCAGCTCATCACTCTCACCTGCTCACTCTGCCTCTTCACTATTTAAACCCCTGCCTCAGACACACTCACTGCCAGATCGTTCTTTGCATTCATGCTCAACTTTCCCGCACTCACCCATGGACTGATTCCCTGTTGCCGACCCTGCCTGTCCCGGACTACCTCGCCTTGCCTCTGCCCTGGTAACTTACTCAGCCCTTCTGTCCTTGACCACGAGAAACCTGTCGGATTCTTCCAGAGAATCTTCTGCCTGTCGTGTGTTGCAAATAAAGAACTCAATTCATACCAGTCCTGGTGTTGTCGTACTGCTCCTGGGTTCTAACTACACCCGTTACAGTAATAAACGCTAATGATATACAGAATGAAATGGTATGCCAAACCATGCATCTGAAATACGAACCACTAAGGTTACAGTGTGTAATGTGTCACATCGACAATAAAACCTTCCTCCCGAACTAATTAGCCATTCCATGCACGCCGGTCAAAGGCAGTTATCTCCGTGAGGCCTCCCATTACCAGCATCGTTCCCACAGCCGTCAGTGTAAACCTTGCGCCCTCTGTTCCTGATCAGCCAGGGAAGGCAGCTCTCGGCCCGATACAGGAATATCCTTCTGGTTTTGTTGGTTGTTTTCAGTTAGAATCAAAGAACATTCTTCATCCTACAATCACTGTTGCAGAAATAAAGTAAATGTACAATACATATGGAGGAAAGCTTGCTATACTCACCATGTAGTACAGGTTGTGAGGTTTTTCATGTTAAGTGAAATGGACTTATTATGCCTTTTGTAAACCTTGGGTTTGCATCCTTTTTGCTGTTTTTATTCTAAATTAAAGCACTACTCAGGACTCGATTTATTCCTTTAGGGGTAGGTGGGTTGATTTAAAACAATGCATCTTATCCAGGCGGCAACATCCGGTTCTGCTGTGTGAAGCCAATGCCGAGCTGTCTTAAAACTTGTATTATCTCTACTGACCAGCGACTCCTCTGGTTGTATAGAAGTCTATGAGAAAATGACTCTATTTCTCTCTTGATTTATTACCTCAGTAAACATTGTAAACATGAGTTTATGGTCTCAATCTCTAGTTTCAAGTCTTCTTCAATACAGCATGATGTTCATTTAGTAAATGATGCTCCATTTAGAGTCAAATAGACCATAAAGCAGGGGATGCTTTAGGGCGGGCTTACTGTGATTGACAGGTTGCTGCTTCTACCAGAAGCGTATACAGCGCCTCTGTCACTTCTCCACCTTCCAAATCTGGTAACTTATTCGAAATATGGTAACTTCTGTTCATTGGTTGCACAAATGACAACACGGCAGCGGCCGTAATCCAAGTAACTCAAGGCTTCATAACGGCAGTCCACAAACAAATGTCACGATTACTACGTCCATTTCTTATATACAGTCTATGATCGTATATATTTTAAACTCTTTGTATCTATTGAGTAACAATGGCATTAGCATGCGTCTTGGGGGGGGGGGTTGCCAATGATCCCAGGGGGTGTGCCAGGATTGTATTGCTCTGAGGTTGTCAAAATTAGATTTGCACATGTATCACTAAAATTATAATAACACACTTACTGGATACTTTACACAAAAGTCTTGAAACAAAACGTTTTTTGTCCTGGCTCAAAAAGAGTAGGTTATTTAGTAGGCCACATTCTGTTTAAAGCTGGTATTTGTGCACAGTATCAGTCTACACTAACAGTGTAATACTAGTAATATGTATAGAATTAGATTCCAGTGGTGGATATGTAGGATTGTAATGTCCAAAATTCATTAAAGAATGTTGATTTTATTTAAAAAAAGATTGATTTAACCGCAAATTAAATTTCAAGTAGAGGATTTGTTAAAAAAATTTAGCTTGACGATGTTAGTAGTAAGGGGGAACCACTAGCCTATAAACAAATCACTAGCAAGCTCTAAAAGAGGCAGAAAAACCTGCCTCCTTTGAGCAATTGTGATAAAAATATACTGTATATATTTACATTAAAAAGGTACCAACTGTAGTTTTAACTTCAACATTTAGCTCCTTCATCTATCAAAGTGACACCATCTGGTCATTTACTAATATATTCATACGCTTTTTTCTCCAGGACATATGATGCATATCTAATAAGACTCGTAATATTAGCCCGGAGTATTCTACTCCACCTCAGGCATCCCCTCACTCTCTCATCTCTCCTCTGCTGCCGATACAGCGTGACCAGGATTACGCTTTTAACCCAGTCCAAGATGGCTGCCTCCAGCTGCAAGCTCTCGCTCTTTTCTTCTGTGCGAAAAGGGAAAGAAAGAGACGTTTAAAAAATACATGACCCTGAAAAAAGAACGACACTCCAGTCAGCGTTTCTAGACTGCAACCATCAATACCCCTCCGTGCAAAGAGACTTACTATCATCCAAAAGTAGTGTATTGCGCACTTTTATTTTAAAAGTACTGCTATATGAACAAAAGGTCAATAACATTTGGTTCACGAGATGCAGGTAGCATGTTTTATACTTAATGTGAATATAATTCATACGTTGTTGGCATCTTATTCTGAAAACCGGATGTTCGTCTGAAGAAACCGGATGTTATCTCACGTTAATCTCTCCGCTAACTTTCAAAGTCCTTCGCTCGCTCCCGATCTGTGCCGTTTAAATGCGTTTACAATTTCAGCATATAGGTGCACTAAAATGTAAGTGTCTGCTGAGTTGACCACGGAGATCTGAGTGTCTGCTGACTTTACCGCAGCGATGTCCAGTAGTCTCCAGGGAGAGCAACAGCTGGTGCAGCTTCTCTCTTTATTTCTGCCCCCATCAACCAGAAGTGGAAGTCGCCTTTTCTCTACTGCAACCCTGAAGGGACATATCATCAACGATAAACATGAGACAGTCTGTTATAATAATAATAATAATAATAATAATAAATTAAAAATACTTGTTTTCTTGTTGTTTTTTAATTATTATTATTATTATCCCATCTCAAAAGGCTCAAGGACATACACACATACATACACAACTGACTATAGGATGTTTGCTGGCTTTTATCCCACTGTTCTTGTCATCCTCTTGTTGTTATGTCTATGTATTATCTCTTGTCTTAATTAATAATTTCATTTTAAAATAATTGTCGGCGTTAATTAATGAATGCATTAACTTGCCCATTATATATATATATATATATAAAATCAAGGATAACTAGCTTAGGAGTGATAGAGGAAAAACTCTTAGCAAGGAAATAAGGATGTGGGTTTGCTGTATGAAGCAATCTCAGTTAAAAAGGTATTGTTGATCCAAGATAGACAGAAAAAAGAAATTGCTGGCTTTGTGATAATGGGCATAGAATGGACGGTCATATCGATAGGCTTATCATGTAATTTCATCTCTATTAAGACATGGTGTAATTGACCCTGTGCTGAGCCCCCCACTAGCATGAAGCCCACACTGTCACTAACTGCTCTCCCTGAATGAATATCAATTTTTTGGAAAAGAAACGTGGACGTAGTCACTGGACTGCCATGAAGCCTTGAGGTTGGCAATTCTGTCCGTCCCCATATTTGTTTTTGCAAGCAGAAGTACAACCGAACGCTGAACAAGACATGTTTTGGCAAAAAAAATAAAAGAAGAAATGTCATGAACTGAAAACACGCTGTGAAAGGGTTGAAGTTGTTGGAAGAGACACAGACAACTCCATGGTGGCTAAATAGGGACAGTGAAACATGCTTTAAAAACATGGACATAGTGTCACCCTGCAATGTCAAGTTGGCGAACATTATTAGCAAACAGTTGGCGAACATTATTTACACACCCAGCAGAGACAGAGCAACATTAGCTTTCAATTACTTTCGTCACAAGAGGCAAAGTGCATCACTTTTATATCCTCAATATAATTAAACACGTTTTCTTCCAGGTGAGTATTTTGGTAACACAATATATGTACCGTGTGTTTGAAGTACATTAAGGAGTTAAAACTTAGTAACAAACGTTTTGGGTTTTTTTCCCCCGCTTGTTTCACAGATCACAAAATATTAAGGACCTTAGAAAGATTATGCTGGTAGAAACCTTTTTTCACTTGTTCTTAAATCATAAACACAGGTAAGAAAACCAGATAAGACTTTAAAAAAACGGATTATAATAATTGTCTTTTCTTACTTGACTTGTCAGAGCTTTCATAGATTAGTGCAGCTTTAAATCAAGTTTTCAAGGAATACAGTGAATGTTAAACCCTTCCAGACTATAATACCGTATCACGTACAAACCAAAGCCAAAATATGATGAGGTTACTCTGACCCAGTGGTGTCTGGTGAAGGCTGACTCCAAACAAGGTGAAGAACCTGAGAAACGAAGCACAATCACTTTAAAAAGATGTCCAATAGTAACACAAGTGGCCTGTGGGACGGCATGACATCTATTACTGGTTATGGGACCAGTTCTCACAGCTTCCCTGGTGGTGGCATCAATGTAAAAAGATGATCAGAAAGGCTGGCTCACTGATTGGCCTTCCCCCGGACTCACTAGAGGTCACTGTAGAAAAGAGAACAAGGGCCAAGTTAAAAACGGTTGTTTCTTTTGAAGGCCATCCATTACACGGTGTTTTTAATGGACTCAGAAGCTCATATAGTGAGAGACTCAGGATGCCTCAGTGTTCTACTGAACGACTCAGAAGGTCTTTTGTTCCAGCAGCAGTTAGATTTTTTAATGAACACCTTTAGATGTGGTTTTTAGATTTAGCATCTTTCTGATGTCAATCATGTTTTATATGGCATTTGATGTTATTTACTCTTTGTAATGTGTTTTTGCCTGTTGTGCACTGTCTATTGTCTGTATGAGTCTGTTGTCTAAATGAGTTTCCCCACTGGGGATTAATAAAGCTTTCTAATCTAATCTAATCTAATTGCAAATATACAAGAGAAATCCAGTCTGTTCACTTCGGGGGGGGTCACATCAGCAAGCGATCCTCCACTCCGGAGTTCTCAATGTGCATGACCAGCCACCCATGTCCTTCACCACCATCTCACTGAGTAGAAGGCATGACCCAGTGGCTATATGGGCTCATCTTGACCCTATCCTGGAGATGGTAAAGGGGCAAAACCCTGATGAACACCTTCATTTATTTTCCGATGAACCTGCAACACAATATAAGAAGAAAGGCAACTTCTATATGATTGGCTCTGAACCGCACCAAAAAGGCTTCCAAACAACAACCTGGAACTTTTTTTGAAGCAAGCCATGGCGAGGGTGCTCCTGATGGGGTAGGAGGGGCTTTGAAGAGGTCTGCAGGTGCAAGCAAGTGGACCTTGAGTTTAAATAACTTTGTCACACTTTACAGTATTTCATGTTCCTGAATCTCTCTCTATGATCATTCTGCATCTCTTTGTGGTGTCAATTCAGATTATTTAACAAGTCTTCATTGGAGTTTGTTTTTTGAAAGTGCTTGCCCTTTCTCCCACTCTGCAGGTGACTGGATGAACCGTCTGTCATGGGCTAACTTCAAACAATCGGATCAACGAACCATATGACATAGGAGAGATAACATACTTTCCATGGAGAAAAACCTTCAGTGCTATGAAGAACTGATGCTATTGCAATGTCGACGCTAACCTCTTTGGGAGCCGCCATTGTTGTTTGAAACTGACACGCCTAAACTACCACGCCCGTCGCTGCCAGTAGCTCCCTGCAGGATGCTAAATGGTCCGAATCACTCGTGATTTGGACACGAACGCAATCCTTGAAGCATCCAACTAATACCTGTTGGATGAAAATTTGACATGACCCTTTTAAAACCTCTATGTCTTCATATTCTGAATATAGTTACTTTAAACGTCTTACCACCCCCCACACCTCTTTAGTCCTTTTATTGTGTGTTCTTTCTGATACTGTTGCGCTTGATGATACTTTGTACCAGCAGCCGTTGATGCCAGCCTTAGTTTAACCTGCTGGTTACCAAAGCACAGCTTTGCACCGAGATCCACAGTGACAAGAGCTGTCAGCGTGCCAGCAGGGAGCATGCCGGCAGGGAGCGTTAAGCTCCGACTTGTAGAAGGCTGCTTCTCTTTAATGCCATAAACAGCCCGCTTACCTTCTCTCCTGCAGCCCCTTTTGATCTCTACTAAAATGACTTTCGCACCCTGATCCTTCATGGATGATAGATTACCAGCCTAAAATCTGGAATGGGGGGCTCTTATGAAGCTCAAAGTAAAAAATATCGACAGCACATCAATAGACACTATAGTTGAACTTGCATGTTAATACCCTTTTCATTTGAACAGCTGTACAGCATAATACATCATCACGAGTGAGGCAGTATTGAGATATAAAAGAAACTGTACATGGATGAGTAACTTTGTAATAGTTTTTGTTCCAGCTTCCCTTCTCCCTTATTTCATTTTCCTCTTCCCGCCCCCACTGATATTTTTATTTCCCCCGTTTCTCCTTTTTTTTTACATCATGAGTTGCTTCTTTCATTAAAGTGTCATGCTGAGTCTCAACGTCTGGACTTTGTCGGGGAGGGATGAGAACGGCGTGTCGCCATGGTAACCCACGTGCGATCTGCACAGAAATACACATGTGTGCAAACAGACACTCGCACGCCATCTGTGCATGCTTGTGCGCTGTGTGTGCATGCACTGGCACGTGCACTTACGTCACGTTAACAAAAAAATGGACATGAGTAAAGGAGAGACAAAGACTCCGAGGCTAAATACCTGTTAGAGATTATTTTAGTCAAGGTCGTTTTAAATTCCATTAAGGTTTCAGCTGCTTGTTTAAAGACTAATCTGAGCCCCCACACTGAACCTGTAGTGTATCAATGTGGTTTTCTATCAATAGATATGCTGGAGAGGCAGTATTCACTTCACCTCACAGACTGCCATGTTCATTCCTCCTCCACAACACTCTCTTGCAAAAAACATGAAGGATGGTGAAACAACAAAAAACCTTGTGGATAAATGATTAGTTACATTACAAGCTTACGAATGAGTCGTTCTACAGAAACGGTGGAATCTAGGTAGTACAGATCTGCTGAAATGTATTTCTCCTTGCATACCAAAAACGTATTGTGGAGCTTGCAATTACATAAACCAGGTACACTTTGCCAGTATGAATAACCTATTATATACCGTTTAGACAGCATGCTGATAAAATAACTTTTTGATGCCGTTGTGAAGCAGTTTGACAAATGGCACGAGGTAAGCGGGGCGGCTGAGATATTGTCACCGGAGGGCAGCGATACCCTTAATAATATTTATCTGCAAGTCAAATCATCGTAATGGCTTTGGTTCATTTATTTATCCGTGCTTTATGTAATGGCAGGGTGACGTCTCTGACGTATTAGCCGGCGTTGAGTGGGCAGCTCAGATCCATTATCCATCTACTAATGCAGGTCTTTTTTTTTCTATGCAGCCATTCATCTCAGCCCTCTCCCACTGTATAACTCAACGGCTTCCAACGCGAAACCGATGCCAGTTGAGATGGGAGAAAGAGTGCATGCAGCAGCCCATTTGGAACAGGTATAAAAAAGGGATGGGCTATCAACAACTCTGCAACACCAATAGCAGATCAGTTCCTCCCCTGTTTGATATGTTTCGCAAAACAAATGGCATATATATTTTTTCCAAGTAAAAGGACGATGAAGTGCGATTGTAAACCTTAACACCCACACAGCAATAAGCTCAGAGGAAGCCACAAAGCTGGCCATCCTGAGATCCTCAAAAAAAGCTATTGTGAGGCCTGAAGCCAGAGGCTCGGGTGTGGCTTTGATTGGCAGCTGACTAAACTGCGCAGGGTGGGATTTGAAAAAAACAAAGTTAATTACTCTTCTCATTACACGCAGTGATCGGGAATGCTCTCAGTCAGAGACACAGACACTTCTTTTTTTTTTTCATAATTCTTATCTGGAAGATTGCAGTCGCGGCTGATCGCACTTGCTCCCCCCCACCACCCCCCGAAACGGATATGCGCGAGGCTGACGTGCTGCGCCGATTCCCCCATTAAATAAAGTCCATAGAGCGTTCAGCACGTCCACACCATCTTTTCTCCGCTTCCAAGTCATGCAGCGAGCTTTCATTGCACGTTCACAAAGAAACGGCGCGTCACGGCTAATGTCAGATATTTCAACAAATTCATTTTGATGCATTTGGCATGCACGTTGCATCGTTTTTTCTTCCCCCTCAGTGTGTCAGTTGTAATTGCCACCACACAAAGACAGTGATTAATGAGTCTTGCTGGAACTTTTAAATGTAATTTTTATGATCATCACAATTGGAATAATAGACCACATACACTGAGATTGCTGTCATCCTCTCACTGAAAACAATTGTAGTTTTCCATCACAGCTGCTCTGACAATCTGATTGAAATAATCTTTTATGAGTTTACAGATAATAACCACAAAATACTTTGAGCTTTCTTACAGAAGGAATATATTGAGGATGGAGATCTCTTTACTGTTCATTCACATACGTATGAATCACTTTTTGTGTTAGTTCTTCGCTCATTGTTCATGTTATGTTTATCATTCTGCTTTTTCTCACCAAACCACATTAACACAAAATTGAAAATTAGATAAATTAAATGTATTCATTGGAAAATATATTTTCTCTTGTATATTTAGCTAACCTGTTTTGCCTTTTGCACAAACTGTCTGATTGTTTGCGTGGCTGGATTAACCCACTATAGGGGTCAATGGGAAAACTGATTTGTTTGTTTTTTACCGTTTATGCACTGTGTATCAGTAATTATTTTGTGTTAATTGAAACAAGTAAAAATGTATGTAGGGATGTGCAGTACAGACTGAAATGATGAAGACTATCAACATTTTTGGAAATATTAAAAACGTCTTTAATGTCAGCATTTAATTACAGTGACATGAATAGAAACACCATTAATTCATTCAGAAAGAAAAAAAAAAAATCTTTCTTCTGGCAGAGTGTTTCTATCCCAGTGATACAGTGGGTACGGAAAGTATTCAGACCCTTTTACATTTTTCACTCTGTTTCATTGCAGCCATTTGCTAAAATCAAAAAAGTTCATTATATTTCTCATTAATGTACACTCAGCACCCCATCTTGATAGAATAAAAACAAATGTAGAAATTTTTGCAAATTTATTAAAAAAGAAAAACTGAAATATCACATGGTCATAAGTATTCAGACCCTTTGCTCAGTATTGAGTAGAAGCACCCTTTTGAGCTAGTACAGCCATGAGTCTTCTTGGGAATGATGCAACAACCTTTTCACACCTGGATTTGGGGATCCTCTGCCATTCTTCCTTGCAGATCCTCTCCAGTTCCGTCAGGTTGGATGGTGAACGTTGGTGGACAGCCATTTTCAGGTCTCTCCAGAGATGCTCAATTGGGTTTAGGTCAGGGCTCTGGCTGGGCCAGTCAAGAATGGTCACAGAGTTGTTCCAAAGCCACTCCTTTGTTATTTTAGCTGTGTGCTTAGGGTCATTGTCTTGTTGGAAGGTGAACCTTCGGCCCAGTCTGAGGTCCAGAGCACTCTGGAAGAGGTTTTCTTCCAGGATATCTCTGTACTTGGCCGCATTCATCTTTCCTTCAATTGCAACCAGTCGTCCTGTCCCTGCAGCTGAAAAACACCCCCATAGCATGATGCTGCCACCACCATGTTTCACTGTTGGGATTGTATTGGGCAGGTGATGAGCAGTGCCTGGTTTTCTCCACACATACCGCTTAGAATTAACGCCAAAAAGTTCAATCTTGGTCTCGTCAGACCAGAGAATCTTATTTCTCATAGTCTGGGAGTCCATGTGTTTTTTGGCAAACTCTATGCGGGCTTTCATATGTCTTGCACTGAGGAGAGGCTTCCGTCGGGCCACTCTGCCATAAAGCCCCGACTGGTGGAGGGCTGCAGTGATAGTTGACTTTGTGGAACGTTCTCCCATCTCCCTACTGCATCTCTGGAGCTCAGACACAGTGATCTTTGGGTTCTTCTTTACCTCTCTCACCAAGGCTCTTCTTCCACGATTGCTCAGTTTGGCTGGACGGCCAGGTCTAGGAAGAGTTCTGGTCGTCCCAAACTTCTTCCATTTAAGGATTATGGAGGCCACTGTGCTCTTAAGAACCTTGAGTGCTGCAGAAATTCTTTTGTGACCTTGGCCAGATCTGTGCCTTGCCACAATTCTGTCTCTGAGCTCCTTGGGCAGTTCCTTCGACCTCATGATTCTCATTTGCTCTGACATGCACTGTGAGCTGTAAGGTCTTATATAGACAGGTGTGTGCCTTTCCTAATCAAGTCCAATCAGTTTAATTAAACACAGCTGGACTCCAATGAAGGAGTAGAACCAGAAGAAATGGACAGCATGTGAGTTAAATATGAGTGTCACAGCAAAGGGTCTGAATACTTATGACCATGTGATATTTCAGTTTTTCTTTTTGAATAAATTTGCAAAAATTTCTACATTTCTGTTTTTTTCTGTCAAGATGGGGTGCTGAGTGTACATTAATGAGAAATAAAATGAACTTTTTTGATTTTAGCAAATGGCTGCAATGAAACAAAGAGTGAAAAATTTAAAGGGGTCTGAATACTTTCCATACCCACTGTAGATGGGTAACTGCTGTACCTCAGAGGGTTGTTTTTTTTGTTCTTTTTTATTTTTATTTTTTTAAATGAATGAATCTTTCATGGTTTGCTGTCTGTGTTGAAAATAATAGTAATCAAATTGGCAGGATGGTGACTATTGTGCTGCAGGTGTCCTCACGCTGCGTGGTGAGATAAAACTCCGTGTGTTGGCTCCATTTAATTATGTGGCCCAGAGCCTTTGTTTTCCATTGCCACCGTGTAGAAATCCTTCTCGACTCCGACATATAGGCCGAGCAATGAAAGGAAACACGTTTATACTGTCATAAGAGAAGGCATTGAACTGACTCTTATGGTCTGATTGTTGCGAGCCAAAAAGAAATCCCAGGTATTAACACAACACCATTCATTAAAATCACCCAGGGGGGGTGTAATGAGAAAGCATGACATCCACTGCATCTTGTGGTTTATAAGATATGAGCACATAGTTGCAGCCTCTCCCCCTAGTATGAAGAATATTCCTATACATGTAATGACCTATTGTTTGGAGGGGGGGTACCGGTTGTAAGATGGGGGCCCATATATTTTGCATGAGCCCCCCAAGTATTTACAATTATTCCTCAAGGTCCTTGGCGAAAAAGGTGAGGAGTCTTACAGGTGAGGTCACTCCCTACAATTAGAATGAATAATAAGGGCACTCCCTGGTGGATCCTGTTACAGCAATGCAAATCCAACACAATTGGAATACATTCAGGTGGAGAATTTGCATTTTTATGTTTGGTCTGACTGTGAGAATAGGCTGGATGAGAGAGAATAAGACAGTAACAATGGCACAATGCCAAATAATGAGTAATAATCCCAGTTTGTTCCAGCAGTTTGTTGTTCAAAAAGATGAAGTACAGGTTACGTAAAGTGCAACGTGTCGATCTAGGGAGTGTGGTGAAATGTCTGTTCTTACGGGGCTGTGTCTGTCCGTATGCAACAAAGCTCGGTTAAATGTTGAAATGTCTGTCATTTTTTATTTAATAGAATTTTTCTACAAAAGTGTAACAAAAATAGGTTGCAAATCGACGTTCGCAGAGATTCTTGTCGTGTCATTTAACGAAATAAACAATACCAAAATACAACCAATAAGAAAGTAAAACACCTCTGCACAAACTCACTTGAGGTCAATATGTCTCTTGCATCTTAATGCAAATTATTTTAGGTCAATTTAACACCATATCCTCAATATGAAAAACATTTACCTAATATTTCACCATATATTCTCAATATAAGTCCTATATCTTTAATTTGACACCGTATATCCTGAATATAACACCCTATATCTTCAATATAACACCCTATATCCTCAACACAACAAAATATAACACCATACAGTATTCAGTATTCTGGTTTTATCTTGTTCTGCCTTTGTGTCTTTTACCTCCAGTTTTGATTGCCTGCCCCGCCCTGATCAGTTTCACCTGTCCCCCATTAGTCCTGCAGGCGCCTCACCTTCCTCTCACCTGTCCTCATTTCCCCAAACAGTCATCAGCTACATATACAAGCCCAGTTTCTTTCATTCTTTATTGTCGGTTTGTCTGTAGTCAACTTAGAATCAAGAATCGAGTTTACAGAGTACAATGTGAATATTGCTGAAGATCCCTCACATGTGTAGTGCAGGTGGATGGTTTGTGGCTACAGGAGTCAATGCTCTACAAACTGTTTAAAGAAATCAAACGTATACATGTATTTGCCAGCTTCACGACTCTGATAATGAAATCATCTTGGGTTTATTTAACATAAGTTGTAGCACTACACACTTTCAATCCCAGCTGTGCATACATTGGTAAAGTTTGTTTGTAGGACACTGGCTTATTTTATTCCAGAACCATGACTTTTTATTGTGCTTTTGTATGTAATTTATTGAAAGTAATGTATTGTGTTTTATCTGGATCCTGAGTCTGTAATAAATCTTTGATTGATTAACACACATCTGCTCTTTGCTCTCTTGACTTCAGTACATACCATGTATCAGCAATCACGAGGACAAACCTGTTATTCTAACATATCTACACAAAGGAGAGTCGGTGCATGAGTCCAGCATGATCAATACAAGATTGTAGACCCCCAAGCGAATTCTGAGAATGCTATTGGATTTACTAGCAGCGTTGTGACAGCCGATCCGCTACATCATGACATTTTCCACGAAGAAAATAAGAGAGGCAACTAAAAGAGAAACCAACAGAGACAGATGAGTGCTGGAACTGCTGAGCTCCAGCATTCACGAGGAGACGTCCTCCGCTCTCTGTTCCGACGATGAAATCAAAGTCGAGAAGATAAATGAGGGAGAAAGTGCCATGGGAGAGTCGGCCATTGATCCAACGGAGAAACAAATCTGTCTTCCTTTCTGCCTGCAGAGATCCGAATAATACAGTACGATAACCTGCGGCTAACTCCTACTCTGTGTAGTTTCTCTAAACCTGCTGCCTTTCCATCTGTTCACATCTTGTCGTATGCCTTTGCCAGGCACTCAAATTTGATGGTGATGAAAAATCTGGTATTGTTGGGGCCTTACTTCTGTCTAGACAGTCGTCTTCTTTTTTTTTTTTTCTTAATGGCGTCACTTATATTTGTATCGTTATTTCAAATCAAATTTAGTGTTTCATTTATTTTTCTGAATTAACCATTCAGTATATTCACACTCAGTAATTGCCTCACTATATACTAGTTTACATGAGAGAGTCATATTTTACAGGTGTAAACAAAGATACATACATGTGAATGTCTTGGTGCACCTACAAAATGGAAAAGGAAAAAAGGACATACGTCGCATCCTTGGTCGTATAAAAGAAACAACTGTGGGATAATATTTAAACGCCCCCTGTGTATGTTAGCTGACATGCAGGATGGGCATTCCAGCCACTTTGGAAAAACCTGTGCTGTATAAATTGTGTACCTACAGAAACGTGTTTGACAGGAAACTGCTCCTTGACCTAGACATGCAACCCATTCCAACTCCCACCTCGTCAAATACTGACAAGTTGGGAACATTTTGAGACACGCAGAAGACAAAAGCCTGCAAATGCGCACATTCATGTAAAATCAAACTTTTGAGTATTTCTGGTATTTTAAGTTTATGGCGTGGTACACCTTGTAGGCCAAAAAGGGGGCAGGAGAAGTCTGAGTAGAGAAGATTTGTTTCTAAATATATTTATTTTTGCCAGCGTTATAATGAAGAAAACATATGATCATGAGTTCAGTATTACTGAGGCTGACATTGAGCGCGCGCAACTTGCGCTGCACCACGTATGAATAAATACATTTGTTCAAAGATGTTTTCACAGTAATATAGAATAGATATTATAGAGGGACAATATGAACTTCCTAACACTAGCTCTAGTGAGCTTACAATGCTTCATTAAAACTACTAATGCCAAGATTCTTTTAAATTGTTTTTATGCAAATAACCGCTAAAGATGAATTATAGAGCCTTGTATACCAGCTGTTACAAAAATAGAAAACAACAAAACGATCTATATCGGCCAATGTTGTTCATTGACTATATCTGGTGCAAGAAACATCATTGAAGCGTCTGTAAAAGTTTTAGTTATTCCCATTTTGTATTAACTGATCCAATTTGTGACTCAAAACCGTGATACAATCTGTACTGTGAGTTTTGTGATCCCTACTGTACAGGATATTATCTGTTACAAAGTTTTGAAAAAAATGCATTCCAGGCTCAGCTTCGTGCAGACGCTCTTGCACTCTGAACCTCTCGCCATTGGAAAACATGGCAAGATAATCTTTTGAACCATCAAAAGATCAGGGCTTTGCTAACCATTGTAGGAAGGGGGGAGTTGGGGCCCAATATCGGCTTGATTATTGTGTAGTTTGAACCCTGCATTAGACGCCAGAGTAGATGAATATAATTATTCAGGAAACATGGTCTCTATTGGCTGTCATCGTTTCTGCAGTATCTTGCCAGACTTCCCCGAAATTGTCATCATCGCATCAGTTGTTAGTTCTTGCTCTTCTTCTTTGGTGTTGATGATTCTCTTTAGCCATTAGGTCTTACTTGAAACTCATCAAGGAAGGCACAGAAAATATGCAAATTGAGATAAAGCCTCAGTTGTCTTCCTCTCTCGCAGCACAAACCCTCCCTCACTGGCTTTTTTCTTTTTATCTCCCTCTTGTTTTCTCTCGTCTCTTGGTTTACAGGGAAGCATGTGTGTTAATATCAGTGGCTAGCTGAGAGGAATTAATTAATCTGGCTTCCCTCTGCTCTGCATCTGAGCAGACACATCCACTTGGTGCAGCCAATAAAGCAATTGGTTCTGCTGCAGCCTGAGGACAACAGGCAGAGGTATATCTGCTTCTAACAGATGGCCTAACTCAGACTACAGTCTATTGACACACTGACAAATCACACCACACATTTTGTAGTTAAACCTCATTCATCTAAACCTCAAACTTCAAAGCCTCCTGTAGTCCATGGTAAAGAACCCCAGAGTAGGTCAGGCTACAGTTTATCCAAACCTCAACCAATGAAAAATGTTTCCCAATTAAAAGTGCTGCAAAGTTAATTGTATCCCATGAATAGTAAAACCACATACTTCCAAAACCTGATATACTCTTGTATGTATGGAGCCATCAAATTAACAGCACTATGGTCCATTACCGGCTCAGAGTCCAATTTATTTAAAATGTCATGCCTTGAAGCAGTCTATAAATAGTGACTTTGCTTATCCAACGTCCCATTAATACAACTATATACTCACTACACACTGCAGTACATTCTCACTGACAAACCAACTACTACTGTATATACACTGCCACAGCATGCAGCCCATATACTGCCAGGCATTGACTTCTAATGGTTGAGGTTGGGCATTGACTTCCAATGGTTGAGATTGTCTAACAGTTTATTCAAATTTTAGCAATTTGTGAGTAACCATCTAGACAACTTTGGTGATCCCAACCTCAAATCTAGTGCTATCATCAGGTCAACATTTTAATCTGTATCAATATTTTGATTTACGAGCAAATGACTGCAGCGTTAATTACATTCCCATCAGCATCAGCTGTACTTTGTGTTTAGTGATAATCAGCAAATGTTTGAATGCTAACTTAGAAACTAAGATAGTAAACATAGTAAACACTATACATGCTTAACATGAGCATGTTAGCATTGTCATTGACATTTAACACCTTAGCCTTTAGCTCAAGGCATTGATGTGCCCAGTCCGACAGAGCCGCTGGCGTGGCAGTAGACTCTTTAAGTTTTGTTTTCGTTAATCATGGTTTTGCATGGCGACATACCACTGTTGCACATTTGACCTACATCCACGTGGGTAGACACTATAAACCAATTCTTCTCCCTATTTTTTTCATGAGAAGTGAGTTGGAGTTCTATCCAAATACCTACATGTATCAGACATCAATTAATGCAACTACTTGTTGAATAAATACTGCATATAAAATGCGCATATGCACCCAGCATCAACCATGCCCACCTATCATTTTCACTGTCTGCTATGGAAACAGATTTAAGAATAGTCAAGCAGACCGCTGCAGGAACGAATCTTAAAAAAATCCTGAATGGTGTTAGCATTTTTGCATTTCTGGTTCCCTGGTCTTGAAGTCAATGTTTTTTTTTTTATGTTTTTGGTTAGATGCCTGAAATAAGGTTTGTGGTTAACACAAATCTAAGATAAATCCACTAGTGAACTTTGAAGCTTTTAAAGCAGGCGGTTGCTAAAAAGTTGTTCAATGAGTCTACAAGCATTGTCGGGGACATTATGATGAATACCATCCAACCATTTAGTGGTTGCTAAGTGGTGGTGACACAAAGTCATGTGACCATGGTATAGTTAATAGCCTAACATTAGCTTTTTACTTCTGCAGATTGCGTTGACACTTCAAAAATCATAATGTGGTGTTCATTTGTGAATACTATCCTGCTGAACAAAACCTGTAAATTGATTAGCGTTTGTTCGCCACGGAGTGTTTTTTGTTAATATAATCTCAACTTCCAGGTTGGCCTACAAAAAGTTGTCATTCCTTCAGCGGTTTATTGCCTCTGGTTCTGTCCATCTGCTCCCACCGTATTGTATTTCACACTTTTGTCTCCAAAAACGGCTCTCTGTATCTCCACACACTGGAATATTAATGTAACTTCTCATCCAATCAGGATGAGTCTCGGGGATTGGCATACCCTCCCCTCTGTGCACAAGTCCCCAGAGATATCACAAAGCTCCTACTGTTTTCTATCCCTTCGGGCCATTACATTTTGACGAACACATGGAAAGAGTAACTTTAACATGGTATACGGTCAGCTGTGTCTCTGGAGGAAATAAGTTGAGATGAAGTGCATGTGCACTTGTAGTATGCTTGTCAAGGCACCCTTGTTTGTCTATTAAGAGTTTACTGCAAACATATGGATTTTAGCTTGGTATAACTACTGGTGTACTTATCACCTTTTTGTTTTGACCCAAGATTTAGTTTTTTTATAAATGTTTGAGGCTTATTACTGTCCACTCACTTGTCCATCCTCCAACTTATGACTTATTTATGGTAGATAAGGTTGAGATCAATGGACACTCCATGATATTCATGCAGAAGCTTGCATGTTCCTTTAACTTATACCATAACCTTTAATTTGCATGTTATATAAGCATTACTTAACCATACTTGGCAATTCATCTATGCTCTTTGTGACCCTTATTGTACAGTTGAAAACACTTATCCTTTAGTAACACTTCCTTAATGCACAAAAGTGCTGAATAAGCAGTACTTAACCATCATTAACCATTTATAAATGCTCTTGGTGACCTTTTGTCAATTGGAAACAATCACACAACTATTTAAAGTTGGTGAAAATTTTCCACTTCATGACAACAGTCTTGACTCAAGCAGGACACTTGTGGCTGTGTGTTAGTGTCTCATGAGGTTGTGGCCACCCTAAGTTATTGGTCCACCGGCTGTTCAGTGCTGGAGCTCAGCCAGTGCGGCAACCTCCGAGGTCTGAAAAGTGAAGCCAATGCGGAAGTGCCTTAAACCTGCATTCTTTCTAATGGCCATCAGGGGGCGACTCCTCTGGTTGCAAAAATAAGTTGATTGTATGGAAGTCTATGAGAAAATGACTCTACTTCTTACTTGATTTATTACCTCAGTAAAGATGTTTGTGTACCAGTACACCCCTGATACATATACAAGGTCAGTTGCGCTGTGTGGACCTACTTACTGGTGTGCATAGAAACAGACACATACACCATTACACACTAACATAACACGCTCGCAGACATTAAATCATGTACAGTGTCTCTCCGTCTTTTAACAAACACACACACACAAGTATAAGTTAAGTACAATATTGCTCTCTATGCCTCTCAGACAGAAGTGCCTGCCTCTCAGACAGAAGTGCCTATCATAAACGGACGCAGGCTCTTATTTCCCCTCAGCAGAGGAGGAGTTAAGTGGGAGGGAATACCTTCAAGTGAAGACACTTTGAGTACGACTTTGCCTCCTTTTGGAATTCATTATGTGATCTTCTCAAGACGTTTGAGGCTCATGGTGAAAATTGAACTAAACTTCCAGGGACATTTCCTCACCCATAGAGTCAAGAGTTTTCCAATCTTTTGGATTGGTGAAATCAAGTAAATATGTATTGCCCATATATTGTTATCTATATACTTACCTGTAGATGGTATGTCTGGACTAATTAGAGAGACTATGTTTATATAAAGGAGCTCATTTGTTTGTGAAGGGACTGGTGGAGTCTAGGAGAGATGGGTGGGAACTTTTGTGTGGTGGTAAAATGTAAAAAAATAAATGAAGTTTCATCTGAAAACTCTTCTCGACTCCCAATCGGCTCATTTGCCTCCATGGCCGCTCGGGCATCTTAATGACCCACAGAGCAAAATAAGTTGTAGAAAAACAGGCTTTACTTAACGGATCAGGTTCAGCTCACAGGTAGGCAGTCAGTAGAGGCAAACAAATCAGGCAGGGATGAGGCGAAAACCGTGGCAGAGATGTCACAACCAGGACCATGAACACTAGGAAAATCGCTGGACCGCAAGACACAGAGGACGAAGACGAACTGGCCCAGAGACAGGGGAACACAGGGTTTAAATGCACTGGGGAGGTGTAGGTTGTTAGACACAGGTGGATCCAATCAGGGGCGGGGCAGACAATCACAGTGGCGGGAAAACATACAAAGACAGGAAGACAGAAACAAGAGGAGAGGTATTTAACACAAAATAAAACGGAAAATACTGAAAGGACAAAAATAAAGAAACTAGGGAACAGGATAAGACATGAAAAACAAAGGCGATGCTCAGGAAAAAGGAGGGAAGACCACAAAGAGAGGAAGTCATCTAAACGCGGGACACAAGAGGCAATAACCTTCAAAATAAAATGGGATACAAAAACCAAGGTAAAGACTTACTGGGGGCTTTTCATACACCTATTAGAGACAAGTTTTAAATGCATCTTTACCTGACACCAAAGACCAGAGACGGGGGTCATGTGTGACCACGTGTTACCAGGGAAACAAACTTAAGACACATCATGACATCTGATCCAATCCATACTCTGATGAAGACAGTGAGAGCACAAATATCGTTACCAATGTCTTTATCTTCTTCATTGTTTTTTATTTTTCAATGGAATCCTTTCTATTTTTTACATGCATCCGCCACCAGTTATTTTACTGTGTATTTTTGTGCTGCCTTACAGCTTTTAACTAGTATGAAAGGTGCCAAACAAAAAAGTTAATTTGGATTGATTGATTGTAGGTGAAGAATGAATTTGCAAACATGTGTTAGTCTACACCCAACCCACATTCACATGTACATTTTTGCTCAATATTTTTGAAAGTTTGTGCAATTACGAGTGTTATAATTATACAGTACAGACTATGCAATGTTTACAGTGTTTAAAAAGGAACTTAATCATTCAGCACTGCGATCTATGACGTGAGCAGCGTGCACAGATGGGCGTATTAAGGGGTTAATTGCCTCGTCAGCTCCCTTGTGTTTTCCAATTGAAAAATAGTCAAACAAATAAGCAGTTTTGTACAGCAACAGATTATTATATCACCACTTGGTTGTTCTCTGTAAAATTACATTTAAATTTGTCCAAACAGATGTGCTTTTTTTTCAAATTGACTGGTAGGACTGAAGATCAGCTTGAAGGTTTTAACAAAGTAGTAATGTGACTGGAATATTAATGGTTTGAATCGTTGGACCAGACAGGGACACACATCTCTTACGCGTATGTGTGTGTGTATCTAAAGGCAGGCTGAGCTTTAAAGCTTAGCTGCAGGGACTACTTGTACAAGTGATTTGGGGATTTTGAGAAAAAAAACTAAAGCATGAACATTACATCCACCCAAGACCAAAACATAAAGCAATGAAACACCACAGGTTGGAATATGTTTGAATTGCTGATACAGGTACCTTCTCAGGCCTCACCAGAACCAGTTCAATCTAAACTGTTCTTAGTGGCTGTCGCTTTGAACATAAAACTACTCTACTAAGAGCCCAGGTCAGCAAGAAAGAACTGCTTTGCTTAGCCCCTGCAAAACGCAGTGTTATATAACCGCAGTGTCGACTAACTACCAACTAATACTATCTACAAATGTTTGGTCTGCAGCGTCAGAATCATAATTCCACCTGTTTTTGAAAACACAAGGAGCAGCATTGGTGTCAGTGTGTTGTTTCATGTAAAATACAAACTAAGAATGCCTGTTTGAGCGTCTTGACTCCTACTGGGTCAACTCTGACCCACCGTACTTACTGTATCATACCGTAGTTGTGCGCTCTCACCTTTTCAGTGCAATGAGAGATTATAAGCGACATGATGGGTGTGTGGATTTAAAATGGTGTAGAAAATATGGATAACATGTTTGGCTGGTCGCTGCCGGAGGTCCCGTTGGAGTAATGTAGTTATACAGCATTCAATTTAGACTGTTTCATAACCAGTTGGAAGTTACTTGTAGTAACTTTAATGTAACTTTTTCTGTACTGTAAGATTAAGCTGTAACAGAGCGGAATAACTTTTAGCATGGCAGATGCTAACAGGTATGCGCCTCAGGGCTTTTCCTCACTTAGGCCTACTATGCTGGAGGCAAATCTGTACACGGGAAGCTTGACTTGTATGGCACTGGTACTGAACACAGCACATGCAGCTCATATTGGAACAGTTTGAGCTAATAAATAGTTGTGTTCAATTGCATTTGATAAATAAGTAGGGGCTGCCCCGTGTTAGATCCGGGGGTTCTCTGGCCCGATACGGGGCTACCTACTGACTCAGCTCTCTATTAAAAGATTGGCGAGCTGGTGTTCTGTGAGGAAACTCGCCTGGCTTCTGCTAACTACCGTTACTCCTGACGTCTACCCTGCTTCCACTGGTAACGTGCACTCGGCCGAGGGGCCACCCTGGCCGGGCGCTTCTACCAGTCGCGTCAGTTATGGCAGCTTTCCTCTTCTGGATCCGGGCTCTTGGTAAATTGCCAGGTTAGATTTTAACGGCTAGGATTACAACTAAAACCGTAAGGGACTGTTAAGTGGACCGGTCACTAGGATAACCATTAAGAACTCTTGTTGTTAATCATACAATGGATTTAACCTTTTACTGCCATGAGGAACTTTTACTACCTCAGCAAATGAATTCTCTTGAGAAATGTACTTCAAATGCAGATTAGATATTTATTGCAGGATATTAGCAGGGGCACAGCCACAGCTCACATAAAATAATACTATACTTGATTCAATCAGGTTACAATTTCTTCTTAGATTATACTCATTAGTTTTCGATGCCGAGGCGGCTCGGTGGAGCTGGATTCACGATGTAATAAAAAGTCCTTTTGGGGTTTTTAGGAGCGAAGGTCCGGCCGAACCTTCGGCTCCTCCTGCGCGGCCAACTAAGTCTGTTCAGCGATCCCTCAGGCTCAGTACAAAGTCTTTAGGGCGGCTGCGTCCATCTGTTGTCCGGTTGTTAAAGTCAAACAGGGGGGAGAGGAAAATCTCCGTCTTTCAATCTTTGTCCAGGAACGGCTGTCTTCTTTCCGTGAACAGAGACGAAGTCCTCCGATGCTGCTGTCGAACGAGGTCCAGTGTTTCTCCATGCAGCACTTTGGTCGGCGTCCCGCGATGAATCCCGTCTTGCTCTTTGCAAGTCTCTCTTTTTATAACACTTTGAGCTCTCTCTCCCCCCTCCTCCCCAACACTCCTTCACTCGGCATGTGATTTACATGACATCATTGATTATGTGTGTGTGCTGCGAACAACACCCTAACTTTCTGTGTGTGTGTGTGTGTGCTGGACACACCTAACTTCCCTCTGTGGATGCTCTCACTTCCTCAATGTTCGAGCGCGTTTCAGGTTACACCCGTGTATGTGCTCGGACAACACCCCAACATCTGTTATGATCTCAGCCTTTAAGGCCCCCACCCTGCTTACATCAGCTCTTTCCACACACACACAGACTTCACTTTACTCAGTTACACCTACATTATTATTATCAGTTTTACATTTGTTAAATCACTTCATAATTCTACGTACTACACACTTGCATTAATATGGTTATTAGATTTCATCCTTTAACTATAAGTATACGCTTTATGTCCCCTTAGCCTGATTCACATACCGAACATGTATTCCTTCATTTAAGGCAGCTCTCCTGGGATCTCAACTCTCTTTTTTGACAACCGATTGGGCTGATACTGACTCAGAAAGTTGGATTGGGAATCTGTGACAATGGGGCCGATCCATTCAATCCTGTGTTTCAATGCTTTATACATTATGTACTGGAATTTTTACTTCCAGTTAAAAATGTTCACTAGAATTGTAATTTATGTAAATTTGGAAGATTAGTTTACAAAACTGCTGGGGTACAATTTAGTTTTTGAATAATTAATAGTAAATCCGTTGTTACATTTTGTTTGAGAAAATTAAGAAAGCAGTGTTTAAGTCAAGCCAGATGTTGCCTCACACACGAAAGAATGATCCCAGTCACTTACACACAGCGAGGCATACAGCTTATTAATTAAACACTAGTATCAGGTTGGTAAAGCTATCGGTGCACCCTTAGAAATGAGCAAACGATTCTCGAGTTCTTGCATTCTCGTACTCAATGGTCAATAGTCACTTACCTTGACCTCTATTCCCCTCAGGGACTCCATTCTACACTTACAGTATGTGGGTCCAGCACCGATACTGAGCTCTATAAGTCTGACTAAGCTCGGCAGTGGTTCAGCGATTCGTTCAGGTTCTCGCTCCAGTACCCGCAGCAACAGCTGGCTCGTGGGATGGAGTGGTATCTTGGACCGGAAGAGAACACTGTCGCTCCATGCTTCGGGGAAAATCATGCTACTCTGCTCCCACTACGGTGTCACCAACAAACCGCCAGTGTCACTGCAAATCCGGGATACAAATGTCCTGAGAATAGATGACCCTGAAGTAATTATGGATAAAGGATGAGTAAGTAAGATAAGGAAATAAGAGCTGAGGAGAAGTTGTTTTCAATTACCTAGGAATGTTTCAGTGCACAGGGGAAAAGACGAAATAGAAGCATATGGGACGATGCATTCTCCTGGAGCAATTCAATTTTGCCCTTGACTTAGCAGCAGTACTTGAAGGCTGCATTAACATATGCTCTACGTTAATGAGAGAAGGACAGACGGAGGGTTATCGTTTGGAGGTTTCATCTCAGCTGTAGCTGTCACTGGCTCCTGTGACTTTGCAACAAAGAGGAAAGACTGAAAAGAATTCGATCGAAGTATTGCCAAACCACAGTCATCTTCTCACCTTGTTCATCCACAATAATTCTGAGGTGTTGAACAAAATATAACAAAATCATGTGATTTCTTAAACTGCCCAAACTGAGATATAAACCTCACCTGTGTTTTAGTTGAAACCTAGTTGCTGTTTCCTGTATAAATCACTTATAACTACTACAAATAACTTTATGTGTTGATTTTGGCGTTCCCTGTGGACAACAGCGGCAGTGTTTCTGAGCACCAAAGTCCCTTTAGTTCAGTCTTGGTTCTGGTTCCCCCGTGCCCCCCCTCCTGAACCAGTGGGTCCATTAATACGGCCTGAGCCAAGCAAGAAAAACCTCACTAAAGAATCTTCAAGGTCTTTGTGTTTAACGTTTGTCATGAGAAGGTTAAAACAGATTGCAATAATTAAGGCAATTGCCTGTTGATTTCTAATATTGGATACAATATTATTTTTCCAATAGAGCATCTCATGTTTGTTTGAGGTTATGGATGCTTATTAAATTACACAATTCATTGTTGAAAAAAGAAAGAACAAATTCATTAAATTATTTAAATATTGGGTGATTTAACATTTAGCATTTATAAACCAAAACATATTTTAAAAAAAAGATAATGAGGCCTTTTCTTAACTACTGACGGAAACAGGTAATGGAGAGGCAAAGTCTCTCTATTGCAAAGAAAATGATATAGTAGTCAACGGCAAGACAAATACATTTTATGATCCCGTCTGAATTATGCCATGGATTACAACAAATTACACAACAAATGTTTGCGCGTCAAGAAAGTCTCCTTTTGTCATAAGACTGTTGAAGTATAAGACTGTAAAATTGGTAATTAGAAAACCCAAAAGTCACTTAAGTGACGTCTTGATATACTCGGACTAACAACCGGTCTTGCTCGTTCTTTCGCTTCCCAGCTGAGGAAAAGAGTTGCTGGATGAAACACATCAGTTAAGATAATGTTACATTTGTTACATTCTTTTAAATTGAAAACCATGCTATGGGTAATTCACGGCACAATTCAAAAGGGATCAATAATGTCTCTCGCCGTTAATTATCATACCTACTTTTTTTCAGAAATAAGGTCCCATGGGTGACTCCGGAAGGCCAGGGACTGCCTCTCTATTACTGAGCATCATGATGCTGCATTCCTCTGAAGCACCTGTGTTGGGCAGATGTAAAGGTAACATTCAGTAGAACCTGTGCAATTGACAGAGCAATCAGGTCCAGTTTAGCATGCAGCTAAGCTTTTAAACCCCTGCAAGTTGCAGCTAAACTCATCAGGTGTGAAGTGACAGAGAAACAACCCCTTTATGTTGGAGCTTGTTTGAACTTGTTTTTGCCGACACTAGAAGGTCCCTTAACTACCATGCACACCCTCACAGGTGTTTTCCATTGTCCTGGCTGATTAGACCTCTGCTCAGGTTGAATACTCATGGTACTCCAGAACCAGTGTGTGTCAGGTGTCATTCGTCCCATTAATACCAATCAAACATGGTCAATGCAGGCTCACAAAGTCCTGGTATCTACCTTGCTGTGCATTTTTAGGAAGGGCGGTTATGAAAACTGCTTTCAGCTCAATGAGTTATCAAATAATTAATCTTGAAAGCAATAGAAGTCTTTATCCGCATGTCATGTGCATTTTGTTTCAAAAGCCAAAGCTCTCCTCTTATTTAAATGCAAACCAAATCCAGAGCTCTTAGCATGTATAGGAGAGCCAACTCATATTACAAATGGACCCTCAAAGTGCCCTTTTCAGGCCAACTCTATATTGGTCTTTAGACCAGAGTGGTTGCTTATATGAATCAGTGGAAAGGCCTCACCTGAAGGTCAGCCGAACAGCAGCTGAATCAAGCACGGGGGTCCGCACAATGCAGAGCCTTGGCGGTGGCTCGGCATTATTCACTGCCGAGCCACCGGGAGAGCAGCGATGCTTAAACCCCAACATTTATTATGGCTGCCCTTGACGCTCCGCACAGCCTCGATAAAGTCATTGAGCTCAATAAAAATGACGAGGAACAACAAACATCTGCGACTCCCTGGGTTCCATGCACGTGCACGTAGCAAAGAAGCACTTTAAGAATTTCCGTTCAAGGGCACGCAAGCAAGCCTAAAGAATCGAACCTTCGACCCTCCACTTGGAGGGCAATCTGCCTGACAGATGGGCCACCAGGATACCGCACTGGTCTGGGCATACCGACGAATGAGCGCAAAACACACAAGAACACGCACTCACACATTCTGCAAATTGCCTCCGCCCCTAATGTCCCATCCATTCTTTTACAGTACCACTGTGTGTAATGAGCAGTGAGCCCAATCACTCTCGTTAAAAAAAAAACAATTGTTGGAAGAAAGATTAAGAAGAAAATCCATTGAGCAGCCGTAATCAAAGCCTCGGCTGAGAGCTCTGATTTACACCAGCAGTGTTTTCTCTTTCACAAGAGAAAATATTGATGAGATTCATCTCTTGAGTGGGATGTTACAGTAATCAGGATACGATGCTCTCAGCAGTAGCATTTCATTTTCCTCACAGCAGCGTCTGCCACTCTGCTATTAGAGATGCTTTGTACTTTGTATTTGACGAGTTGGGAGGCACAAAGGGTTGCCCCATCCAGCCCCCCCTCCAGTTTTCAGACGCTTGGTCTGTGCCCCTTGGTGTCTGATGTTGACGAACTGAGGCACCTTCGACTGTCTGTATGAGACGCACCAGTTACGCAACAAAGATACTTATTTTGAGAAACTAACACTTGCTTTAACCCAAAGCACAATCGTTTCCTAAGCCTAACCAAGCACTTTGCCTACACTTAATCAAGTATCTTCTATTGCGTCAGTAAAACTAAAAAACAAGAAAACCTACGTTGAAATTTTATTATGAAAAGAGACTGTGTGCATGTAGCGAGCGCAAACTGACACGCTGTCAGTGCCACGTCCAACACTGATGCTAGAGGGGTACCTAGAGGGTCATAGTTCGAAGCGTAGGGCGTCGGGAGTGAGGATGTGTTGACTGGGGACCCGTCTGATGTTAGAGGTGACTACAGTCATGAGTCATTATACAGCAAGTAAATACAGGAGATGCCGATAGAAGGTTTACTTTGAAAGGGGATCTTACCATACTATGTAATACTGTAGAGCACAGTTTGTCCAATGGCAACGTTTAGCGCCACATCAAGAAGTCGTATGAGGCCGGTTCCAGGTATTGGCACGGGGTGGGGGAAGTCAAGTATCCTCTCTTCACCACAAATTTTCAAGAGTCAAAAGTATTTTATTTTGTCCTTGTCAAATCAACCAATCATAACAACGGCCAAACCGGTGACTACCAGGGGTGTAGTGCTATTTGTTTAAAAACAAAATGTAAGCGCACATATGACACACACGGTTAAGTGGTGGCTCAATTGGAAGGTTGTGTAACTACCGTTCTGCTACTATGATCGGCCACACTATTAAAATGTTAATTTATTTTTATGGAGGCCTGATATGCAGATAAATCTGCAGCCTTCGAGATACGAGGAATATTACTAAAATAGTGTTGGTTGGGATAGTCCACGGTTTCTCTAAATCAGTTTCTTATTTTTCTCTGTTGTGACTGATGTAAAATTATACTCGATCTGATATGTGTGCAGCTTCATGGTGATGTGTAGTGAGGCTCTGAACCATGAGGGAGCATACCACACTTATTACAAGCTTCAGGTTCATTGAAAATCACTTTGGACAAAGCGTCTGTCAAATAACTGCACTGACAGTCTGCGGGCAGGAAAACTGAAACAACGGGCTAAAAGGAGCTAAACTCTTAGAGCTGAGGGAAACTGCAAAATCTGGTGATAGTAGATTAAAAAATAAGGAGTCAACGGATAGCTTGTGTTACTGACTGGAGGTGTAGAGTTTGAAAGGCATGGATGTTCACCAAGCAGGGAGGGTCTAAAAAACAAGATGATGCTATGGATTTGTATTATGGGGAGCGTAGGCGAGTTTGGAGGCCACTAGGGAATCCTAGCCTGTCCTGCATCGATTTTGACCATTCTAGGTAAGGTTAAAGTGTAATTATCGCTATCAGTATAATTAACATCCGTGTTAACATACATGCCAAACACACATTGTCTCTATTGCAGATTAGACCTGCTGGCTTCTCCCACATTTATGCCCCAGAGAGCATCTACAAATCATTAAATCCCATCCTCACCAAACTAGGGCACAGATGACAACAGTCACGACCACACATATACCCATTGAAAGGTAAGTGTGATTCCTGGGGGCTCCATAAAGTCGAGAGAAGCGAGAGAGGGAGCGGGGGCATCCTTCTCTCCCGGCTTTTTCCACAGGTCTGTATTCACAACACAACACTTTTGAAGAGTGATATACAGGGAGATTCACTTGCTGAGTAGAGCTGCCTTTTACATGATGAATGCACTCGTCGCTGGTAAAATGTTACTGCTCGCAGAGCTATTGATTTTCGCTTCTGCAGCCGTGGTCCCACAAGCCCCCTGCACTAAAATCAGGGCAGCGTGACAAAGACCCACAGAAACTAAAATGCCCCTGTCCCACAGGAAAACATGCACAATAATCAAGGGTAGCAAACAAGGCAGAAATAACACTTCCACAATGCAACAAGGAAATCTGATGCAGGCGCTCACACTGAATAGATTTCATGTCGGTGGCTGGGAAAATAAGCTCCTATAATCCGCATTCTCTGCCGCCACATTGTGACAAAGCGTTTTCCACGTCTCGCTGTGATGTTGCAGAAGCTCTTGTAATGATATGGAGCAGAAAAGGAGACCCCCATGTATCGCAGCACAGCCGTTATCTTCACACCTATTCACGAGCCATCGGGCCTCGGTAAAACTAAATTGCTGCACTTCACAGTTCAGTGGAGGGAAACAGGCCTTTTGTGTGAAGCAATTATTCAGCTGTTGTACCAAAAAAGTGCTAACACTGGAAGGCAAGCCCACACATGCGCAAGTGGACATATGCACGTGCAATACCGTTCACACAAACATCTGTCTTTCCCTATGCTTTGAAACTCATATGGGCATGTCCCATTCTCCCGACTCGTCAAATGTGGCAGCTTGGTCAGTGGCCCTACGTGATGCGCGGGTCAATTGATTTGGGAGTAAGAACGGGTTGGTCGTACACCACTTGATCAATTTTACATTGCAAGGGGAGGGATGCCTCAAGAAAGACTGACAGGTAGTCAATAAGACTTGAAAGTCTTTCCAGTCAGCTATAGGTATCCCTCTATTCAAAGAGTAGAAATCTAAATGTCAAGATATCGGTATACACTGAGTATTCGTAACAATAGGCAAGGATTCTTGAGAACAAAGGTATGAACTCCTCTGGATTCCACATGCTCTTTTCCAGCATCTCCTTGCTTCACCTTCACACAGTGCATGATCCAGGGGGCAACCTCCGGTTGTGCTGAGTGAAGCCGTTGCAGAAGTGTCATAAAACTTGCATTCTCTCTACTGACCACCAGGGGGCGACTCCTCTGGTTGTATAGAAGTCTATGAGAAAATGACTCTACTTCTCTCTTGATTCATTACCTCAGTAAACATTGTAAACATGAGTTTATGGTCTCAATCTCTAGTTTCAAGTCTTCTTCAACACAGCATAATGTTCATTTAGTAAATTATGGTCCATTTAGAGTCAAACAGAGTATGCTTAAGGGCGGGGCTACAGTGATTGGCAGGTTGCTGCAGCTACCAGAGTAATCGGCATCTCTACATCACTGCTCCGGATTCCGAATATGGTAACTTCCTTTCATGAGTTGCAACAAAAACCACATGGTGATGGCCATACCTGTATTTGAAATCGCAGAACTCAAGACTTCAAAGCGGCAGTCCACAAACTAGTGGAAGACCTCACGATGACTTCGTCCACTTCTTATACACAGTCTGTTGTACTAGGAGTCTCCTGGTTGGGATCATACCATAGTCTTTAAGCTTGACTAGAGCAGTTGGTGGTGTAGTGGCTTGCCAAGAGGCAGCTTAACATTTTCGGGTGGGGAGAATATTTTTCAACCTCAATATCTCATCCTACTGAAGAGTTACGGGAGAGCGGTGCTGTAAAGCCGACACGGCTGGAGCCTTGTTGCACTCACACTTTACGAGTGGAACGAGGGCACGGTCGCTGCAAACCGCTGCAGAGGAAATGCGCCTGGAAAGTGCATTCCAGCCAGCCCACTCATTGATAAGTGTAAAAATACTTTCGCTTTATTATGAAATTGTGGCGGGACGAAATAGAATATGGCAGGCTGCCACAATCTAGCTAAGTAATGGGAAACACTGCGGATTAGAAGGTTTACTCTCGACCTTATGAAAAGATGTATCTTAATGAAACACACTTTGTACTTCATATCATCAGGTGCGTTCCCATCCACCTGTTTTGATGTGCATTTTTCAGTTTCCAAAATATAACCAAGAGTGAACAAAATGGCATCATACTGGTTGTACGTTCTTTTAAATCCAGTTCTTAAAGCTAGTCATTATTTTTCAGTTCAATGGAAATTGTACATGTTAAATGTAAAACAAATATACATTAAGAACAGTAATATGCAATTATTAATTAGCAATATTTAATGAGTAATGAATAGTTAATTTAGTAACAACACTAGAAATAAAAAAATGAATGACCGACAAATCCTCATTATTTCAATGTGAACAAAGGTCAAATGTATTGCCCGTGTGTAGAGTGAAAGTCATTTTTATCACACTGCCTTATTTTATTGTGTGCACCATGACAAAGCTTTTATCTCCATTACGACATCACAGAACGTTTCTCAGCAGCCATCAATTGAAGCGAGCGCCAGGATGACGTGGAGGGGAATACCTCCTCCCATCCAAAGGTCTGTGGGACTCCTGCATCCGGTTCTTTTATTCCCATTCTCTCTGCGGGTTCCTCTGCGCAACAGCTTAATGCCCAGCCTTTTGCTGGACCATTACCCAAATCTCCTCAGCGCATGTCAGGCCTCACAGACGGCGGGTGCTCGCGTCTGAAAGCAGCACGTTTTTAAAGCCTTCGCCGCGGGGCAAAAGGGGCGTCTGTGCGTCGGCGGAAACTGGTATCGGGGTTTAGGGAGATAATGGCGACTGCTCTGTCCAGGACAGACACGGCCTTCGCTGGTTTTATTTTAATATGCTTAATCAATATTCATTTCATTTCATAAAGTAGTGGCCTTCTGTGATAAAACCCTCCTGTTTGCTCCTCGTACCAGCGGTCCTCAATAAGTCTCACGGAGAATAAAGCGAACGGAGGAGCGGTTAAGACGAGACGAGGAAAGGGAAGCATGTCAAGACAATCTCGTGAAAGCCAGCGGCGACTTAAATTGCCATTTGTTTTCTGGAAAGGCGTAATGAGTTGACAGCGCAATCAAAAGCACGGTGCCATCGATGGAGAGCGCGGCGGCCATTACTGTGTGCTCTGAACCAAGCCAAATTGGTTATTTCAATGGCACAATTTCAGAAACAGGGAAGTGTGATATGGCGCCTAAATATACAAGCATTCAGAATACAAACTCACACACCTTCCCTCGCGAGCGACAACAAATTAGGTTTTATTATCAAGCGAGCTTGAAAAAGACTGTTAAAACATGCTCATGCTTACTTACTTTACAATGTTCAATACCTACAATGAAAAAAATTAGTTATTTTTGCTCACACACTTGCACACCGTCTCTTGTACTTAAAGGGATAGTTTGGATATTTTTAAAGTTGTGGTTGGGATGCTCTCCACCGGAGCAGAGTGACAGTCAATCTAAGTGGGTGACGTAAAGATTGAGGTACGGACCCATGAAGGAGGCAAAGGAGCGAAGGACACAACTTCATGCGTGCGGCCTCCTGACACAATGGCAGGGATGGTGGATGAATGTGAACTCTCGTGATGAGATAACTCACCAGGGGAATGGATAAGAGGACAGCTGAGGAGGAATGGCAAGGCCACGTGAAGGAGAGATGTCATTCATACACCTGCACTGTAATATGGTCCTCCCTACAGGATACCTCAGCACAGCTGTCCCTCATTACATGCCGATTGATTTAGCCATTTACAGAAAGCTGGCCCCTGGTCTTTCCCTAGGTCCGTCCTTAACGCGTGTACTAGATGCATTTGTGGGAGACTTTCTGTGCAAGACTGGATGGTGGGTGATGCATTTAGGCTTTTTTAGGTCAGTCATTTGCATTGCTGTGCCAAGGCCTTTACACACTGGGAGTGTGACAAATGTACAACACAAAAATACTAAATAGTCCCCTGCAAATATTTCACATCAAAACTATTCATACTAGGCAGAAATGCAATTTTGTGACAGTTGCAGTTGCAATAAAAGGTTCCAATAGATTCTAGCAGGCAGAGGACCAACTATACAGTATATAGACCCTATTGACTCAAAGCAGCTTCTGGCAGTCTGTCTGAGCTTAACTGTTGTATAGTATAAGCTACTATATTTTATGGAGTTCCTTTTAGTGAAATGCTTTGAGTGAATTGGAGTTCCCTCCCACTTAGGCTTTTATTGTGAAAGGTAAGAACAGAAGTAGTGGATCTGGTCTGCACTTCCTTTGTCAAAGATGAAAGGAGAAATAAAGTGTGCCATCTTGGTTCGGACCGAGAAGCCTCCACGACTGCCCAAACATTCAACAACATATTAGCTATAGAGACCAAAACCATTTTGAGTACCAGGCTGTAAGCATGTTTATTTCTGCTGTAAAGTTAAGATGGGGGTCTAGGGGGATTGACTCGCTTTTGGAGACAGCCTCATGTGGGCCATCAAAGGAACTGCAGTTTTTTGCCATTTCCGCATTGGCTTCATTTTTCTTGCAGTGGATTCTTTCACAGAGTGGTATTGCTACTTTTATTCAAGTATAAATATTTTATTCCACAAGAACCAAGGTGTAAAAATGCATGGCAAAAATCTAAATCAAATCAGGAGCAGTAGCTTTACAGTGAATTTAACAATGAAAAGGGTCACAACACACCCTTGTGTCACATCATGCACGCGATGGAAAACCCTCCTATGTAACTTTTATCTGGGGATTTAGGTGTGTCGGCACATCAGATATGACACCTTGGTGCATTTGCCAGAAGCAGTAATTGGATGGAAATGTTGAAAGGGAGATATTGGTTTACCTGCAGGATTAAAAAGAATGGAAATGGTCTTTTCATTTGACAGGACACATAACTTGTGAGCATGTATGTCACAGAACTGGACATGCAAATACACATAAGTAAACTAAGAACTTAGTGGCATGAAACCAGATACCTTCCCTTTTTCTTTGACACTTTCTCCCTCTCTCTTTCATGGTCACACCTTCTCTCAGTGAAGCAATTAACAGCTAGCACCCTCGCTAACGTTTTCCCAGCTGATTGGAGTGCTGGGGCTGCATTATTCAAATGTGATAGATGTTGGGATTCAGGTCCATGCGCACACAGATTGAGAGTGTCATCAAAAATGACTGTTTCCTTGAAGAAAAGCTTGTCAATCAAGACTGTTTAGCCAACTAAGCCCATCCTTGAATGGTGAGAAATTTGACTTTATTGTCGACCTATTGTTATGACACTGTAAGCAATTTTACAGAAGTTAGCATGTGTTTGCTTAGCCTGATGAGAATTCATTCCACTGAGCTGATCAGCTCTTGTTTGCGTGACGCAATGAATTGCTGTATTACCAACAGAGCAAAGTTTTCTGGGCCCAGACTCTTAGGGGCTCCAGGGAATTGGATTTAATTGCAAATATGCACTACTAAATTGCAATATCAACTACAATTGCAATGAGCAGGTTCTGCATCAATACCTCATCTCTACCACCCTATTGTCCAGTCTGGGAGTATTCCATGTCGCCTGAAAAATGTCTTGTTCAGCACTCAATTGTACTCAGCGTTACTTCTGGTTGCAAAATTTTAAAAAAGATGGCGATGACCAAAATGCCGCGCTCCAGGGTTCAAAACCGTAGTCCACAAACCGATGGGTGAATACAGTCTCAACATATTCCCATCCCAACTCTTCACACACTGACACTTTGTCGGATCCCTTGGCTTCACTTTCTAATGAACTAGGTAGCCTGGTGCGTCAAACTATGACCCTCCACTAAGGTTGCAGTAAACGCCCGGTTAATGCTGTGAATTTAAACTTAAATTCTAAATTACAATTAGGCAACAAAACCACTCAGTAAAGTATAAAAGTATTTAAACTCAGTAAAAAGTACACAATGTAACAGTATGGAAAAAACATCACAAACACCCCTAACTTCACCTCAGTAACTCAACAACACTTTGAGACAAACACCAGTCTACACCACATGTCACCTGGTTGAAAGTCCTGTTTGTTTGACCCATCCAGCTCTCCTCTGTACCACCATGTGTGGCTTTTTTCCGTCTTAATACTACATCATCACACTCCCAGAGCATTTTCTCTAGAACATGTTCTCTCGAGAGCCTGGTGTGTTTCATACAGACGTTAACGGGTGCCTTGTGCATCTGTACTTGACATCCTGGGAATGAGAACGAGCTGACAGTCCATGCTGTCACTGTGTAGTCAATTTATTTTTATAAAAATACCCCAAAAAAATAGGAGAAAAGAAAAAAGCAGTGACAGGAGCTGACACATCTGAAAATAAGCAGTGAAATATATTAGAACATGACCTTAACAATGATCAAAGAAATGAAAAAAACCTCCTTGGCACAATCTCAGTATTCCACTGTCAAGCTTTCAGAGTACTCCACCAATTCAGCATTGCATTCCTATAACGTTGTTGTATGGACAGTTGTTGCATGTTCAAGTTTACTGCATCATCTCCACAGAACCCAATAAGCCTCTTCTTCATGTACCAGTTTACAACGTTGAAACCTCACGATACCAAAACCTTAACAACTGAACAAAATTCAGAGGAAGGTGTTTCACGTCTTTCTGCTCTTTCTGCTCCCCGAAGCAGATGTTACACTCTCAACACACTCCAGAATAGCTGCAGGGCAAGACTGCAATACATCTGGGTGATTCCTTGTCTCTAGAAACATTTATTATTGTGTTGTAAGGCCAGAAATAACAGCATTTTCACTGCACCACAAACAAAATGCAGTTCACCTCTATTGTATTGGGGTTGAGGCAGAAATATCAGGTACGGGTAAAATTAGCTGACCTATCCCTATCTATTTGAATCCCTTCCATCTGGAATTTTATTGAATTTACACAACTTTTTAAAAATGTATTGACTTTAGCAGGGATCATTTTCTTCACTTTGTATTTATCAACATCTGCTGCGGGCTCAGTTAAAACTATTTTTAGCAGACCGCCTGCTGTCCAACTCAGTGAGGCCAAAGCTACAGTAAATACAACTAGAACATTCTGCAGGACATTTTGACAGTGTGGCTGCTACTGCCCGAAGACGTCGCAATATATACATACACACCGATATTAGTATCATTGAGGTTCAATTGAGGTATCGCTTCTCTCATTCTGAGTTTCATGTTAAGATACAGTTACTCTGTGGGGCTTTTATTTTGAAAGGGTGGGACTGGGTAGGCGAGAAAGGGCGAGAGGAGACATAATCATAATGTTTGACACACATACACAGGTTATTAAATGACAAGCTTCATCACAAGCATTCCACTTAGAATATTATTAAGGCCAATGGATTATATACAGTGTGCTTTGTAGCACAAAGCCACACTGAATTAGAATAATAAAACAAGGCAAGGCAGGAGGGTAAAAAACTTAAAGTTAACAGCATGAGCTGATGGATGTGCAGGTTATTTGATGGGGACAGATACAATATTGATAGACAAACTGAAAACTTGCTGCCTAAAGTTTATCAGGGCATCTTGTGCAGTAGTGTAAGCAGTACGTAGTCTGATGGATCAGGGACATGGCGTAAGAGTCTACAGTTACACTAGTGTTTCTGATGGCCCCAAACACACCAATATGTGTTGCTTAAAACAGCCTAGATCGCAATTTCCAAAAACTGTGATGTTGTGGCCAAAAACAAGGATGCCAACAGCAAAAAACCTAAATGAAGCTTAAGCGTAAGTTCAATCAGGAAGACTATCTTTACTCTGCTTTTCATTCATCATCGCTCTCTCTCTCCCTGTGATTACTCTATCAGCTGATTGTGGGCATTCAATTTAAGTTAACCAACCGGATTCTGCACAGTCTCTTTGAAGCCAATCACATCATAGCTGTCAAACTTTAAATAGTTTATTTTTTTAGTCTATTTGAGATGACCTCTGCCATCAGTCATAGCTCGGACCTGGTTGCAATTCATTAAAACGTCTTTATTATGCATATACAATTTTCTTTTGCCAAAAGGTAATCCTTGTGAATGTGTTTTAGGCTGTTGGACTGTGGCAGAGTTTGACACTCGGGTGCTATCAGGATAAAGGGCTAGGGCAGTCGTCCTCCTCCCCCTGCTGCCCCTTCACACGCACTGTTGTGTCACACACTGGGCATTAAAACGGATCCGAGATGAACTCCCCCACGAAGCCAAGTAACCTTTGTGTCTTCTAGTCTGTGTAGTAATCCATTTCTCTTTCTCTGTTTTAATTGTGTTGGTGCTCAGAGACAAGAGAAAGTAGATCGTGTCAGGCTGGATTAGCCCGATTCATTTAAAACTTTGATTCAGCTAATTAAATGCTACAGCGTCCTTTATTCCTCATAAACTGATTATAGAGAATAAGGATAAGGATGTTTATTGTCATTGTACGAACATACAACGAAATTAAGTTGGCGACTCATCAGTCAGTACAGCAGCAACAGTTAAAGTGTATAAAAACATTAAGACAAGACGATTTAAAACAAGACATTAAATAAATATATACAAGATAACGCACAGGCATCAATGGCTTCAAAGTGAAAAATGTGCTTAGTTAGAGTGTCGTGTTATTGACTATAATTGTTTCACCGCAGCACTGTCTGGTGTGAGCTGGGTGGGGTGGTGGGTGGCGGTGGGGGGTTGATGGAGGAAACCGCTCTGGGGAAGAAGCTGTTCCTCAGCCTGTTAGTCCGGGTTTTGATGGTCCTGTATCTCCTTCCTGATGGTAGCGGAACAAACAGAGTGACCCGGGTGTGTGATGTCTGTACAGATGTTTCTGGCCTTCTTCTGGAGACGGCCAGCATACATAGTGTCCAGGTCAGGCAGGGTAACTCCCACAATCCTCTGTGCTGTTCTAACCACCCGGGCCAGGTCCCTCCTGTTCTCTGCTGTGCAGCTGGCATACCACATAGTAAAGCACTGACAGAGGATGCTTTCAATGACACTGGGTGGGAAGGGACAGCCTCTATCATCAGTTCTCTATCGTCAGTTCACCTAGGGACCAGTGAAGAAGAGGGGGGGGGGAGAGTAGGCTGAAGACGGGCTAGAGGACAGTAACATAAGAAAATGTACTCTGCCTGATTGGCCTCCTAGCTTTATATCACATACACCACCCTACATTTAGTGTTGACAGTGATTAGGGCTACTGACGTGGCTGTGGGATTTGAACATTTAAAAGATGATAGATTCACTTTTTTGCTAAGGATTGGGACTTCACTTCACACCCAGGCTAGCAAAACACAGGCACATTGCATCTAGCGTTGTGGTTTGTCCGTTCTGGGGTACTGTAGAAACATGGTGATGCAACACATTGGACTCTGTGAAGAGGACCCGCTCCCTCTATAGATATGAAGAATTCATGCTAAGCTAGCAAAAACACAATGATTCCTAGTTTCAGGTGATTATACAATAACGTAGTTATTAAGGTGATATTCCCTTTTTGGTTATAGAGCCCCCTAATTGTTACACAGTTGACCTTTATATTTGAAAATTTAACATAGACATCAGACTACACATCTCCAACCTCCCATCCTACTCGCCCTAAGTGGACTTTCTCGCTCGACTCGAAATTTGCCATCACAGGACCCTCTCATCAAAAACAGGGAACCTTTAAGGCTGACAGCACAGACCAATTGTGTAGTGTTTAAGAACAGCATTATGTATCCCTATTTGGGGTAACCCTTATTATTCACCACTGTGACAAATATAAGACTCTGTTTCAGAAGTGTTATCCTATCAAACAAGTTGCTTTGAAAATATCGGAACCCCTTCACAGAGAGCAAATTATTAATGCTCAAACAAGTCTGATTGGGGACCACGAGCCAGACGAATATTTCAGTAATATTTGTGGAGTCACCCTTGCTGGGTCACCTTTTCCGGCCTACTTTCAAGGCAACACGGGGACATTTCGATCAGTTCAGGGGTTGTGCTCGAGGAATCACGTCTCCCTGCTGAGGAGTCAGAAAGCAGGACAGTGGATATTAATGCTGTCTGGAAACAGAGCACAAACAAGCTAAATCTGTACCAGCAGACATCCGTTGGTTGGGAGGGGGGGGTTGTCTAGACAATGCTGCACATCTCAAGCACTGCACTGCCTCCGGTGACCGTCCTTCAGAGGACCTTTCAGCTTCGACGTACGTTTGCATGATTGACAGCTGTCGTCACGTCCCACATGTTCATTGTGGCCTCGAGATAAGTCTGGACACTGATTTGATGCGATGGTTTTATTGATACTTCTCTTTTTGTTCCCGACATCTGGAAAGGTCAGAGTGTATGGTAGGAGCTCTCTGTGATGCCCGAGGACACTTCAGCTTCACAGCTCCTCCTGAACAGGGGCCATCACCTTCAAGGACAGCTGCTCTGCTGTGCTGCCAACCAGCCGCTGGCCAGGTACACGCACATTGCGCATGGGAATGAATTCCAATCCTTTGCGACCTCTGCAGTGGGTTCGATTCCCAGCTTCTCACATGCCGTTGAGCAAGCCATTGGTGTGTGTGAATGGGAGAATGAGAGGCAACATTGTAAAGTACTTAAGGTGAACTTCAGGTTCATGCCAAATAATACACAACTTTACAACATTTACTAAGGTTTTATCTTTATCTTATCATTTTAAGTATTAAATGTTTATTGTATTATATTTATTTTCTTATAATCTGACATTTTTCGTTTATTTCATTTTTTTCTGATAGGTTTTGTCTTTTATTACTGTTTATGTATCGATTCAATTATATGCATCAGTGTTGATGGAAAAACTGATCAGGAAAACTGCACACCGTACAGAACGTTTGGCTGCTCCTTTGCTGCTCGATGCTTGGACCAGATAGAACCAGTATAGCCAGTTGCTGAATTGTGGCAAGAATGCTGTCTTCATGGGAGCATAAAGCCGATGGGACGTTTTGCGGTCTAGACACGGGGTAAGTGTGCTAATCAAGCATTTATAAACTTCTCTTGTGTCAAAATACTGTAGCCTGAAAGCAGCCTGTGCAAGAGGGCACCACCCATTGTTCTAATGCCCCATTATTCCAAAACCCCATTTCTCTTGCAGCCTGTTATTCTGACAACAAACGCCCTTTTCTCCCCAAAGGTCCACTGCTCCGAAATACACAATGTAAAAAAAAAAAGCACATGGCTAATTATTATTCAGAATGAAGTCAAGGGACATACCCATTTGTTTTTTTTCTCACTTGCGAAGGTATGACCAACCACTCTTATTAGTCTTTGTTTGTTGGGCTGGTTAGGTTTAGGGTAAGAATATCTGATTAAGCGAACCAGAAGCAGAGCAGGGCGGGTCATGCATTAGCTGTGTTCATTGCAGTTTGTATTTTTGGAGCAATGGGCCTTTGGAACAATAGGACATTTTCTGGACTGTTGTAGTTTCAGAATCATGGGCTGTCGGATTAAAGGCATGGCAATGTGCAACAAGGCCTGTGTTCTTCTTACCAGAGATGTATTAACTTAATGTACTGAATGCTTCTCTGGGAGTCATTCATTTCAATTGAAGAGAACACAAAGTTAAGTTGGCTGAAAAACATATAAGATGTCTTCTCAAACCAATCTTAAGAGTTTCTTGGAAGCAAACCAGCCATAACTAAAGTATCTCAGCTTGGAGCAGAAATGGACCTGTTGATCGGGAATCAGACACCTTGTTAGAGAATCCCATTCATCCGGATTATCTCTTAATCAAAACATCTGATGCACTGTTGGCATCAACTTCAGTTTCTTCAGTGATGAAGATGCTCTGATCAATATTACATTTAATAGAGAATTAGCACAATTGTCGATGGGGTCTGCTGGCTGGCTTTGGAAAACTATTGAAAGAGATGTGCATTGCAATTTTAGCATTTTTTTTCCCACTTGTGTGATCCAAACATGACCAGTAACTCTACAGTGCCGTTAAGTCCAAAAAGATAGACCTAATCATTTCCCAAAGTCACAGCATGTTTTGCAGCATGTGAAAATGTAGTTTAGCACAGCCTCTAGGAGGCTGTGCTAAACTAGCTTGACAGGAAAACAACACGCACAAACTCACGCTACAAACTCTCCCGCAGCGTTTAGCTGTTCCCTACCGATTCAAACAGGGCTAAAGCAAATCGCCACACAATCCCCATTTCTCCAGACCATAATTCTTGCTTTGTAAAAAAATACAGATACATGAATACGCGCATGACGGGATGCTTTGTCATTGACGGACAATAGTCAAAATCAACATTATTAACACAATGACAAGAACAAACTCACAAGAACCAGTCACATATATTTATATGACAACAAAGCAACAAATCAATCCAGCAACACTGCAGCGCTAAAACACGTATTCATCCACACACTGAAGAGCACGATTTACTTTTGGACAAAAACTGCTTTGGTGCAGTTCGGTGTTTGTTGGCGCCAATTAAAGGCAATATTGGCATAGCCAGCCTCTAGGTCAGTGGTCCCCAACCACCGGTCCGCGGACCGGTACCGGGCCGCACAGAAAGAATAAATATTATATTATTTCCGTTTTATTGATTATCAGAGTCTGAAAGAAGTTTCATTTTGAAAAATGACCGGATTCTCTCGCAATTTCATCCGCCTGTGCCTCTTGACACATGTCAAGACGCTTGTCTCGGTCACGTGATACGTTACCTCAAAAATGAAGCCCACAAACTAGCAAAAATGAGTAAATAACTTTTGGAGAGCTTCTTTGCAAAGGGGAAAAGGCCACTAAGAGCCTACAACTTCCAGGAAAAAGAGCTTCATTTAACAGACAATATCAGGAGTCTAATTAAATATGAGGAGTCATTCTGACGCACCAAGCCCGCTCTGCAGAATATGTGGCGACAGAGGAAGATCAGCTGCTGGAGATTGTAAATGACGGTGGCCTTAAAAGTGTGTTTGAGACAACAACTCTGCTGGTGTTTGGATTAAAATCAAGGCTGAATATCCTGAGATCGCCACTAAAGCACTGAAAACCCTGCTTCCATTTCCAACATCCTCTTTGTGAAGCGGGATGTTCTGCAGTGACGGCAATCAAAACAAAATTAGGGAGTAGACTGGACATAAGGAACAAACTGTGGGTGTCATTGTCTCCCATTAGCCCCAGATGGGACCGTCTCGTTGCAGAGAAACAAGCTCAGGGCTCCCACTGATTCAGCATTATTGTGAGTTGTATTTTTTTATGCATTTTATATTTGTTTTCATGCCGATCGTATCATTTTATTTTGTCATGTTTTTCCGCCACACCTTGAAGGCCTGTCCGTGAAAATATTGTCTTACATGAAACCGGTCAGTGGTGCAAAAAAGGTTGGGGACCACTGCTCTAGGTTACCTCTCACTGAGTGACCTGCTCACTGGCATTTCATCAACTTTTCCACTGCCGTTGCTTTCCTGTAACCCTTGGATGGTGCCATGCTCCTTTTCACCAGTTGACCAAGCATGAAATGATTATTGGGATCCCAAACTGTGCGATCTGGTACTCTGCTGGGCCTCCGTGCTGGCAGGCCAGTTTGGTCACTGGCATAAATCAGGTAGAAGCAGAAGGGAACTATTATCCAGATGCCATCTATTTTTGGACGGGGAGGAAGACGGATGGAGAAGAGATGAGAGACTCGGTCGCACAGAAACACAGGCCGACTGGTGCGGAAAGGAAGAGAGGATAATTGAGATTAAAAGATAGAACAAAGGAATGAGAAAAAGGGGAGAGACATGGGAGGGTGGGGGTTCAAAGGCTTAATGACCATTTGTACAGCTCATTGGTCAGGAAGAACAACCTGGGCAACCTTGGCGCAGCCCGGGAAAAGCTATCCATATATCTGGTACTTTACAAGGTGCATTAGCAGACTTATCCGGCTGTATTGCCTGCCTGCCATCGGTCCTGGCCGCCCGCATCATCAGCCCGAGACAGATCCCTTCATCTATACTGCCAGCAGCTGTCAGCAACAAAAATGGCTGAACCTCATTCATGAGTGCGGACAGTCTCATAAAACAGTCATACCGTACACCAAATCCATAAAGAATGGGTCGTATATTTGATAAGATTATTATATATCGTGACTTATGTAACTTTGCACTCGTCACTTTCGTTGTAGAGAATTTGGCAGCTCCAGCAATACAAAGCATATCAGGACAAGCCGCATGAGCCTCCTGAACCATTGCAAAAAAAAGAGAATACAATTTTGCAAAACGAATGCTACGTTCACATCGAATGCAAACCAAACATTCTGCGTGGTATGGTTGCACGCAAATTAACGCAAAGAGGCTAATAGACACAAATTCACGCATGTCGAGTTGAAAAGTTTCCTGTGCTGGTGTGTTGCAAAAGTCCATCGTCTGCGCTGCTTGCCCAGATCATTTTTTGTTTTGTTAGTTGCTTTTCCTCGAAGGTGGCGAGTGCAAAAATGAGACGTAGTCACAAGAGGCACAACTCTGAGAACAATGCTGCATTCAGGGCAGAATGGGAAGAACAGGAAAACCTATTATTCTGACTAGGGAATGGCAACACATGGCTATCCCACTGCTAGTCTTTACATTATTCGAATAGCCTATATTATCTATTTTTGGCTGCTGTTACAGATTTGTAGTGGTTTGTCAACAAGTAAAACCAGATACAAATAAACAGTGTGAAGCCCCACTTAGATGCAACTACTGCAGACTTTGCATCCATTTTGTTTCCAGTTTGTTGGCACTTACGCTGCTTTCCCGTCAAAAGTCGGGGGTCGGAGTTTCCCTGAAATTCCCAACTTCCAACCGCCAAGCGTTCCAGGTGTGTGCAGGGTGCAGGACGCCAAATCTCACACAGATCTGTGTACATCTGTACACAGATGTACACAGAATTGAAGTCTCAGCAGTGCAGCATTATTGCATATCTACAAAGAAGAGGAAAAAGGACCCATGAGGGGGTCATGAGACATTTTATTCTACGGACGTCAATTTACAAGCAAAACAGATCTTACTATATTTCCATGGGTGCTGCAGTTGTTATTTGATGTTCTTCTTCGTTAAGTTGGGGAAGATAGATTTGCCTTGGCGTTAACAAGTAGCTACTCCGACTTAGAGAGGCATTCCATTTTACGTTTTCTATTAGGAGGTCGAAAACTTGAGTTCCGAGTCGTCTGGATCGCAGTATTATTTCTTTACACCAAGTGTAAGATGTTGTCACTTTCCCAAATCCCCCAAATCTTCAACTCTAAGGCAGACGTGAATAGTTGCTTGTGGTCAGGAGAATACGTCGCGGACGCTGATAAGACCCAGGTTGACAACACTCCATATGTGTATCTATAGTTCACTTGGTAAGTTTCCAAGTAAAATTTCAGTCTACTTCTTCGCAATGAATTTGACCTTCATACGAGCTTTTCCTTCATGCAACACTGAGCTTCGCCATCAGTCAGCTGACACTTAGTCACACTGTCTGGCACACCATCAGGTGCTATAACAGAGCAGGTGCTGGTGTCTCAGAGCTGTGATTGTGTTTTGAACAGGGTATTTCCTCAAGGCTCCCCTCCCTGCTTCTCTTTCCCTCTCTCTCAGAGCAGCTGCATCTCATTGAAAGCCTTATTAAAATAGAAAAGCCATTGTCTCCTTTTAATACTGTCTATACAGCTTAGAATAGGTTTTAGCGATACACCTTTCAGTTCAACAACACCATGTACATAAGTTACGTAACAGGCATACTTATTTTAACCCAAAACCACAATCAACCTAAAAATTAAAGTATACCTACGTTGGAAATTTATTTTGAAAAGATACATCCCTGACGCATCTAAAAGTGATGCTAAGACGGTACATACAGCGTCATAGTTTAAAGCATGCATGGGCAAACTACGGCCCGTTGGGCGTTTTAATACGGCCCGTCAAATATTGGTACAAAATTGTCCATACTATAATAAAGACTAGGGCTGGGAAGTATACCGGTTTTAATTTCTCGTATAATATGAATTCTTCACACACCATTATACCGGTGCATATCCGAAACAACTGTTGTCTGCTTTCAACAGGCAGCTAAATGTATTCTGTGCCACATAGCGGTCAGCGCTAGTTCCCTTATATGTATTTAGAGGGACCCCTAGTCATGGTCATAACACAACAATTAACAACCCACAACTAACGCTCTTTAACAGAGAAAAACACAACAGCACACAACAGTCTGTGACACATAAACAATTTGTAACACTAATAATTGTACATTTATAAAACTTCACCGCCGAACTGCATGCTGGGTACAGCTCGCGAGCCAGCCTGCTTGCTAGCACAACAGTCTGCTGGGAGAGGCTCGTTGCTCCACTTACGTTACATTAAAGAACCGGAGATGCACCGATAGAGTTTGACACATATGCAGTGCTGATTACCGTGTAATATGTGTGGTATTTGTTATAAATGTACATTGGTGCAAAGAGGTGATAATAAGCTGTATAGGGAGGGGCTTAGGGCCCAGGGGAATGTAGGTGAAGGAAACAGGAAGAGACGGAAGACACGCCACACAAACAGCTGTTCACCGCTCTTCACGATCCTGCAGACCAGTGATTCTCAACTGGTGGTTCGTCGCGGGACTTTGCTTCATGCAGCGGAGTTATTCACGCTCCTTTCCAGCATTTACGGCACTTGTTCAGCGGTGCAGGAAAAACACCGACCAATGCGTTGTAAATCATGTCACGTGATGCAGTTTAGCCAATAAAATAAGGGTATTGTGATACGTTTCCTGACTGCAGTGAGATGCACCCACACCGTGACACAGGGGGGAGAGACAAGGAAAGATTGGAGAGAGAGACAAGGAAAGACATCTGAGCAGAGCTCTGATAATGTTAGATGTGACAAGTTGAACATTTGTATGATCCGGTCAAAGAATCAAACTGATAAAAAGACCACAGTCATTAACCTTTACACTAAAAACACTGTCGAAAATGACTGCTTAATAATTAAGTGCATGATAAAATATGCATTAATGCGATAAAAAAATACAGTGCAAGATCCCAGCTAACTGATGCACACCTCAGATCTGTTCTGAGAATTGCCACAACCAAACCGACACCAAACGTTGACGCACTGGTTAAAAAGGGTGACCAACAACACTGTTCCCACTGAAATTAAATTGTACTTGTAATTTATATTAGTTCACACAAACACTCCATTCATCTGCTACTGGCCCGGCCCGTCTGTCAAATTTTAAAACTCAATGTGGCCCCCGAGCCAAAAAGTTTGCCCACCCCTGGTTTAAAGCGTAGGGCAACCAATCAAGCGTCGGTAGTTGAGTTGTGGGATAGAATGTGTTAAATAGCGGCACTTTAACACTTACAGTGACAGACGTAACAATGAACAATCATTTCTCCGAAAAGATCATTCAAATTTTTTAAAGGAATAATTTGGGAAAAATGCCTATTTAGTTTTTTTGCAGTTCACTTAGCTTATCCTAAAGACTGGAAACGAGGGGAAACGGCTATGCTGGCTCCGCCCAAAGGTAACGATCATTTCCTGAACTCTCGTTTAAAGCTAAGCTAACCAGCTGCTGCCGATAGCTCTGTCTTAACTACACTGAGAGGATTGATCTTCTCATCTAACTGTCTGCAATAAATAAAATAGGACATTTTTCCAAAAACTGTGTAAGTATTGACATGTTTTTCCAGCGGGGCATATAGCGTCACTTTTTTATTTTGCATTATTGCTGCAGTTTTGACATAATCATTGTCTTATGACTATTTAGCTGCCTTTATTTTCTCCTATCTACATAATTGTCAATCATAACAAGGAATAGCTGGTTTTATATGAATCACAATGATTCAGCACACCTGCGATATCACAGCCATTAAGCAGTTGAAGTAAATTTTTGATAGAGAAATGAATGTCCCTTTATTTCTCCCTCTGTATCCTGCAAACTGCGTTTTTTCCTCCAGCCAAATTGTGTTTAGAGACGTCTTTGGTGATTACCATTGGACTTCAGATGTAATGTAGCATAAAGAGGCTTATTCCTGCCTCAGTTTCGGCAGGAGCCATTTGTTAGGTTGCCTCACGCACCAGCTATTCTGGCATAAATAAAACATTCTGCCATGTCAGCCTCTGCTTCTTATGGGGTCTTCTGTAAGATATCCATCGCTGGTACAATGAAGAGTTCTGTGGAGGTTAAAAAAGAACGAGGTCCAGAATGTTTGTTGTTGTTCAACCTGCTGTCAGGTTCACAACACATTTTGCAAATAAGGTGGACAAATTCATAGAGTTCCATTGGTAATCTTTTATTCTTTCAGCCTGGATCGGAAAGACAGAACCAACAGTTACTCGGTTCAAAGATAAAGCAGAATATTTCATCTTGTGCGGCGTGTAGCCAGAGGAAATGGGCTGCATTATAATGTTCATGTTTCAAGGTGCAGAATACTGCATATTGAGCCGCGTCCTCCATTTCTGTGCAGTTTCTTATGTTTTTATCCCCCCCCCCACCCCCACCGTCCAAGCAGGCTGCTGCAGGGACGATGTTTTGGCCCACATGGCACATGATGTGTTCAGCTCCGGGAATCCCTTTGTGGCAGGCCTTTCTGATATTGTTGTATTGCCTGGTATCATTTGGCTTTAATCCATTATAATTTGAGACACTCTGAGAGTGTGGAGTTGTGAGTCCTCATTAGCGGTAATAATATCCAGCTGGCCCCTCTCAATGCCTACCAATGAGCCGGAGGCCTGTTGACGAGCACGAAAGGTGCTGCTGCTTTGGACTTGGTATCATCAGAGAGGGGAAGTATGTTGGATGTGGGAAAGAAAAATACCGGCCCGAATGCAGCTGAAGAATAAGAATGAGGCCAAGTTCAGAATTTGTAACTACTAAGAGACACTCGCTAATTTTAAGCAAACGTTGCATAAAAAGTTGCAAATTAGGTGCTTTTCCATCAACTAGTTTGGAGAGAATATACTCGACAGCATGGTTTGGTCAGAGGTTGGCGCTAGAGGCTGAACATGGCTGTAATCCGCCAGTAAACAGTAGAGGTTGTCACCTCGGCCAGCTAACCCATGTACGATAGAAGGGAAGAGAGAGGTCTTCACAAATCTGGCAATTTCATTTTTTTTTCATGTCAGCTTGTATTTGCTATGTTTCATGTTGTCCAGAAATGAAGACAAGTACTTATTAAATGCAGTGGCGGGCCGTGCATTTTATACCTGGGCCTTCACTGCTGTCCTGCAGCTGAAACACAGCTACGGTTATTATTTGTTTAGTGTAAAACTGAAGCCAACACCTATAGATAGTGTGTCTCCTCTCTGCTCTGACTGCTGCGCGAGTTACCGCCTGTGAGCTTTGGGGCGGCGGAGGGGCAGCACCCGCTGCTCGTTCACGACAGTAACTGTTGAACGGTAGTCCTTTAACATCACAAAAGTCTCCAATAACACCAGAACAAGTTGCTAGATTTGTCACTAATAGCTTTTGACAAAAAAAGTCTCCATGAGTGTTTAGAAAGTCGCCAGATTTAGCGAGAAAGTCGCCAAGTTGCCAACACTGGCACCAGCTAAATTTGTCCCTATAGCAACACTGGACGTAACAATGGTTCCTATCACATATAAAACCAAACAAAAATCCAATCTTCATAAAAACAAGTTGTACAAATAATAATATATAAACAAGCATATTAAAGCGACTGCAGATGTACAAACAAACGCATTTAACTTACCAGAGCTGCTGTTCACTATTTAGCTGCTGTTCCTCCTTTCTTTGTTAATAAAGAGTTTAATCTCACGGTTGTTCAGTACATCCGTGCGTTTTAGTTCCAGTAGCTAAGAACTCCTTCTCGATTCATGGATGCCAGTGAAGACAGTCGAGCCTTAGTTGTATTTCTTGATTACGTTTTAATGCGTTTGAGGGCTGAAAATGTCCGCTCCACAGAGGCAGCAGATATTGAGATTGTCACCGCCCAACACGTCAGGCTAGCCCACTGACCAATCACCTACTTGTAGACCAGCTAGCAGGCTCTGACACGTCAAAGAATACGCCCAACATGTCAAACTAAAGATCTGATTGGTTAAACACTATGATCAACAATCAACAATATCGTCCCCATTCACTTAAACTGCAAAGGGATGCACATGAGAGTCTGCAGGCCTCAGGCCTCTGTTCTTACCTAGAGACACAGAGGTGAAATCTGATTGGATAAAAGCTCTACTTAAAACAAGCTGCACTGGAAGCAGAGCAACTGAGGAAGACAGTAGCTGTGCAATGAGAAAATAAGATAATGGGAAAAATATTTTTATAAATTATAATACATGTAGTGTATTTAAGAACAAATATTAAATTATAAAATAGCTCTAACTTTGTGATTCTGTTTAGGCCAGCAGAGAAGGCCTTGCAGGCCCTGACGGCCCACCACTGATTAAATGTTATCTTTGCTACAATCTATTCAGAAAAGTGTTGATAATCAACTCTTTGGGGCAAATGCAAAAAACAACTGAGTTAGTATTATCGGATTTTGTCCTTTCCATACCATGTGATACTTCAAAAATGTGCATCAAATGTGAATGTAAATCGTACATTAGGGTGTGGTTTACTCAAGATTTCTTAAATTTTTTAAATTTAGAATTTTTTTTTTTAATTGAAAGACAAGAAACAATACATATACAGTACATAACAACAAGAGGATGACAAGAACAGTGGGATAAAAGCCAGCAAACATCCGTGTGTGTGTGTGAGTGTGTGTCCTTGAGCCCTTTGAGATGGGGAAAAAATAATAATAATTTAAAAAAAAAAAAAAACAGGTAAGTATTTTAATTTATAATTATTGTAACAGACTGTCTCATGTTTATCGTTTTGTATTGGAGATATGATGTCCCTTCAGGGTTGCCGTAGAGAAAAGGCGACTTCTGCTTCTGGTCGAGGGGGGCAGAAATAAAGAGAGAAGCTGCACCAGCTGTTGCTCTCCCTGGAGACTACTGGATATCGCTGCGGTCAACTCAGCAGACACTTACATTTTAGTGCACCTATATGCTGATATTCACGGTAAACGGCACAGATCGTGAGCGAGCGAAGGACTTTGAAAGTTAGCGGAAAGATTAACGTGAGACAATATCCGGTTTATTCAGACGAACATCCGGTTTTCAGAATAAGATGCCAAAAAAGTATGAATTATATTCACATTAAGTATAAAACATGCTACCTGCATCTCGTGAACCAAATGTTATTGCCCTTTTGTTCATATAGCAGTACCTTTGAATTCATTATTGAACTTTGCCATAACAATGCGATTAATCGCAAACAATCCATGCGATTAATCGCGATTAAATATTTTAATCGTTGCCCAGCACTACCTAAAATACATTCGAAAGTATGGAAGTTACATGACAGATAAGTCACCAAGTGGGAGGTTACGAGACAAATTACATTAGTCATTTAGCAGACGCTTTTATCGAAAGCGACTTACAATTCAGATTCTATCACATTTCTACAGCGTAGGCACAGCTACGGGAGCCAATAAGTCAATATTGTCCTTTGTGTATCAAACGGGACACAAATGCTGGCCTCCTAGACCCGCCTATCCACCGTGACCTCACTACGTTGTCGCTCTTTATACTCCACAAAATGCTGCCATATACTACTCTGTATCAAATGCATGAGTAATAATAATTGTATAATTATATTAAAACTAAATATATCCATCTATATCATCTTAATAATTAGACTTTGACAAAATCTCTACAACCTTGTCAATCTTGCGTAAATGATGACGTTTGTCAGAATCAGTCGGTGTTGACTCATCCGTAATGAATATTCATGCTTCGTGGTTGTCTGTGTTTTTGTGCTGACGAAGGCCTTTTCAGTAGGGCCTCTGGTGATGTCAAGGTTGTTGGCATTGTGCTGGCCAGATGTACAGACGCAGACGCAGAATAAGTCAGTGCTACTAGCTCCTTTGGCACCAGAGCATGAGAGAATAGACAACAAGACATGCATGGGAGAATGCCTGAGCATGCTGAAACAGACGTGCACCACTGGATATATATAATATATCCATAAGGACCCACGGTGACACAGGTGTCACGCGTCCTTTAAATGTTCTGGAAAGTTCCTTATACAGCTTTATCCTTGATTTTAACTCATGAAGTCCCTAAGTGACACATACAGAACATCTTGGTGGGTCATGTGACAAGGTCATGTGATTTTGTGTTGCCACAACAACATTTCCAAGATGGCAGCCCCAGGTTGTGACACATCTGACAGGAGAAGATAAATTTAAAAAAACTGTTTTTCATTGCTAAAGCTAAGATTCACCCAATTTCAGAATTCTAATGTTTACATAACATGTCCTTTATTATATTGAACCTTTTGTGAACACATTTCTTGAACAAACTGACATAACACAAATCAGATAAATATCGTTGTGACACATACGTCACATCGGGAATTTAACCTAAAAATGAAAAGAAAAAGCTGATGTGACATGTCACAATAAGAAAAATAATTATGATCTGCTCAGTTAATTTGGCTGATTCAATGATATTTAGCTAATATATTTTATATTGTTCAATTGAAAACATATTCAAACAAATGTAAACCAAAAATCATGTTATATTAATTAAAGGATTAATACAATGTATGAGGAAACTATTGAAACCTATCGGTAAATAAAATAAAGAGTCATATTTCAATTCCATTTAATTTTTTCTGTAGTATGTACAAGAACAAGCAATATAACGTTCAGGACGCGCTGGCAGTCATCCAGGGAGACGACAGTGACTTTGAGGGATGTGAAAGTGGCTCAGAAGACCTTGAAGACCCTGAAGACCCTGATTACACTCCCAGCAACAAAGACATGGAGAATGATGAGTCAAGTGAGTCTGCTGATTCAGACTGTTGTGAACCAAGTGATTTAGAAGAAGTACCTCAACCAAAGGTGAACCCTAGGCAGCAAAATACAACTGCCCGAGGAAAAAAACAGTTTTCTTGGAGAAATACACCTTTTGAAGCCCCTGAGTGCACATTCAAAGGACAGAGTGTCACACCTACAGACAATCTCCATACTCCCCTGGAGTATTTCAGGAAGTTTGTAACAGAAGAAATGATTGAGTTACTGAAGGAGCAAACTAATTTGTACAGTGTACAACAATCTGCATGTCACAGCAATGTTAACACCACTGTTAAAGAGCTGGAAATATTGATCGGCATCTACCTGCGCATGGGTCTTTGCCAACTGCCGGGAAATCGTGCTTACTGGGAAAATGACACAAGGTGTGCCATGGTGGCTGACAACATGTCACGCAACCGTTTTCAGACCCTGCTGGCATCTCTACACTTCACTGATAACACCGATTTGTCAAACAGGCTTGAAGAGGATAAGTGCTGGAAGATCCATCCATGGCTTGATATGTTTCGCAAACAATGCCTTGAGATCACCCCAGAAGAGCACAACTCTATTGATGAGCAAATGGTGTCGTTCAGAGGGGCACACAGCCCAATAAGGCAGTATGTCAAGAGCAAGCCCCATCCTTGGGGATTGAAAATTTGGGGCCGTTGCACTTCCTCTGGAATCCTCTGTGATTTTGAGGTCTATGAAGGTGGCACTGGGAAAAAAACCTCACTTTGCATGGGAGGTGACGTTGTGATCAAGCTGTGTGAAACTCTCCCATCAAACCAAAACTTCAAAGTATTTGCAGACAACTTGTTTTCTTCAGCACCACTGGTGCTTGAGCTTCTTCAGCGACAGATCTACTTCACAGGAACACTCCGCAGCAATCGCTTGGCTGGTTGTCAGCTTGAAGATGAGAAAAGTCTTGCCAAGAGAGGCAGAGGATCTGTGGATGCCAGGGTGGAGAAAGAGGGATCCGTGGCCGTTGTCAGGTGGTATGACAACAGATCTGTTAATCTGATCTCTTCCTACTGTGCAGTTGAACCTCAAGACAAAGCTCGACGCTGGAGCAAATCAAACAAAGCATTTGTGGAAGTCAACAGGCCACACATTGTGAAGGAGTACAACACATTCATGGGGGGGGGGGGGTAGACCTCCAAGATGCATGCATCACAATGTACAAGTACCACATGAGGTCACGGAGGTGGTACCTCTACCTGTTCTGGCAAACCATAATGATAGGCCTTGTTAACGCATGGCTGATCTACCACCGTGACTGCACACTACTTGGTGTCCAAAAGCCACTGAAACAAAGGAGCTTCCAGGCAGAGGTCGCAACTAGCCTTATTGTCATCCATTCACGAAGGGGCCGCCCATCAGTCAACGCCACATCTCCACCACCACCCCTCCCAAGAGAGTTCGTGTTGGAATTCCAAATGATGTTCGCGTGGACCAGGTTGCACACTGGCCTGTGAAATGTGACAAGTGTGGGCATTGCAAATTCTGCAAAATCAATGCAACCACCACCCTCTTTGAGAAATGCGATGTGCGTCTTTGTTTCACTGAGGAAAGAAGTTGTTTCAAAGATTTCCATTTGGCCTAGGCTAAAATGCCACACCTGCTGATAACAAAGGTTCAAACTGTTCAAACGGTTCAAACACAAAAGTGTATTTGTTTCTAAACTCTTTTTGAAACATGTTTTTCAAGTTTACTACATAAGTCTGTTGCTCAGTTTTCTACAGTTACAGTAGCTTTGATAAGACCTCAAATATGAGGTAGTCTTATTTATTTTTAATCAGTTTGCAACTTTTTGTGTTGCAAAACATATCTGAAAAAACTAAAACCTTTTGTAAAAAAACCTTTTGTACAAATGTTTGTACAATTTTTTGTAAAACCTAAGAAGGAAAGTTATAGTTTGTGGAAATGCAAATAAAAAGACAAGTTTTGTTACCAAACAGAAAGAGATTGTCAGGTTGATTTATTTTCCAATGAGGAATAAGTTTACCATTAACGCCCAATGTGACATATATGTAACATTTCAGATCTTTGACAGTAGGGGGTGGTATTTTGAAAACTGTCAGAAATGGGTTATATGTGGTCTATTTAATCTATCTTATGTCCCCCATAATTTTCCATGAAGGATGAATGGGTCCGGGTTCTTAGGAAAATAAATTATATTTTATCACAGACTTACATTCAGGTATTTTAGGTAAATCAACCTCAAATACCACTATTTAATATAGCCAATATGTAAATCAGTAGTACCTAAAAGTTATTAAATGCATTAATAGCCGAATCCAGAGTTATTTTCCTTCCTCTGTTCATGTGAATGATGCTGGCCTCAGGGCTGGGAGTCGGGGTTGAAGGAAACACTAGTGCGCTTGCTCTATGAGCCCCATTGATGCGGAAGGTCACCAAAATATCCGGGTAATTTTATCACTTAGGAGTCAAACTTTTTCACTTATTGCACAATGAGGCAACTTTTATAGGAATGAACAGGGCACCGCTTCCAACGTTGTATGACCCGTTGACAAATGTTACCAAAAATATTCTTTCAAGGAAGACCATTGCCATTATTTTGGACCATGGTCTACTGAATAAACACAACATTTGAACATGAAAATATGGGCCCCACTCTCAAAAAGAGTGAGATACAAAATAACTAATACTGTGAGGGAGTTGCGGCCAAGGTGATATTTGCAAACCCATTTGTTTTTTTAATGGACATCATGGTTTCTAAATTAGTTTATATAAGGCCACGTTTGGGGAAAATGTGAATATTGAATGAATGCACCAGACCTCTGGAATAATTCATTTTGATGGAATGCTGCAATATAAACGTAGCAGATTGGGTTTTAATATTTCAACATAGGAGAAGCATCATAGAGCTTGTTATGGAACAGGCAGATAGAGAATAAATTGTCAAACTGTGTGGAAACATGCTTTCCTAACGCTTAATTGAATGGAAAAGCAGGCTTAACAGGTTAATAAATTGTAGAATAAATGTCTGATTAGCGCGTGTTTCCATTCTAACTGTCGAATACATTTTTGCGCAAGCTGTTGAAACGCTGTCTGACATGGGTGCATTTAAGTGGATCTGCTTCCCGACTGTCAAAATGTCTCACATCTATGAAGAAAAAATGTCTTTCAGGATATGATTTGTGTCTGCCGGCTGATGTTTTCTAGTTAGCTACAGCTGGTAATATTTCATACTTTTATCTAGTCCTCTCAGTCACCGATACACTCAGCCTCGCCACACATCCTTCCTCATGCAAACAACTTTAAAAAAGGAAAGAAAAGTAAATCCATGACAGAGAAAGGTATCAAATCAAATCAAAGATTTTGGTCAAGAACCAAGTATGTGTTGACCCGATGATGGATGACAAAAGTTATTACAATTCCTCTTGATTGTCTAAACCACATTTCATGGCTATCCCTGGTGTAATGGAAACATACTGTATATTAGAAGTGGATGTAATCGCTGTGACGTCAACCATTAGTTAGTGGATGACGTTTTGAAGCCTCATGTTTGTCGTTTTGGCTGTCGCCATCTTGGCTTTTTGCAACCACTTATAGTCTATTGTAATCTAAATGGACCATCATTTTGGTGTATTAAAGACGACTTGAAACTAGAGAATGAGACCATGTTTACAATATTTATTGAGGGAATAAATCAAGTGAGAAGTAGAATGAGACGTTTATACAATCGGACTTCTTTTTGCAACCAAACAAGTCCCCCCCCCCCCCCCCCCCCTCCAATGGCCATTAGAGACAATGCCACTTTAAGACACTTCAACATCAGTTTCACTTTTCATAACCGGAGGTTGCCGCCTTGATTCAAATCAGATTTTTTATATCATCCAATTGTGGCAGCTCTCCTGAGGAGAAGCACTCCGGTTGGAAGGTGAGGGAGAGATCCTGCACTTTACTTTACAAAGATTTCCCAAAATGCGGTGAGTTCGTATTTTTAAACTGTCATCGAAAATGTCAATCTGGTAACCAATTTCATGAGTTGATCAGTGACCAATGTCCAAGTTGCAGGACAAATCAAAGCAGAGGCGGTGAAGGATCATAAATAACATTCATCTAAAAATTAAGAAATCCACTTCTCCAACTAATGCTTCACATAAAATCAGATACTGCACTTGATAATGTACTGTACAAGGACTCAACCATGGTTATGGCTGATTTTCAGAGGAAATGCTCTATTAATTAGGTGTGTTTCTAGTCCTAACGGTTGCTTGATATTTAGTTCACTCACAGCTCATTGTGGCTGTTCAGCTCTAAAATATTTACATGGACATGATACACGTTCATATTAATCTCTGCCACATGATTTCCAGCGAAGATTAACTGAGCCATTCCTGCCACTCTCCCATTTTTTTATTCAACAAATGATCCGTACTGTGGCTTTTCAGATTCAGTTCATCATCATTAAAAAAAACACTCACAAATGTTCATTTGCAGACGGGATGTTATCAGTCAGGTGTCTTTCCAGGACATTTAGGGAATGCAAATGACACAATTTCTCAGGCAGGCACTCACGCACACACGGTCTCTGAGGGCGGCAGGAAACCTCTGCATCGCGTCCGAGTTGCAAACCAATCGATCGTCTGTGTCCTCAATGCTTCCCCTCGCAGGAGTCAGGGTACATACAGAGTAGAGGGGGGACCCTGAAAGTGTCATTAAGCTTGGATATCTGAAACACGACAACAAGAACAGAAAACATGACCGAGTATCTGTGGGTAAGATAGACAGAGAGAAACAGTCAGAGGGTTGAACTTTACCTCAGACTTCCAATGAACTGGTGCCAGACAATCACGGAGTGTGCACAAGATAATCTGAAAAAATGCAGCCAGGCCAATATTGGCTCAGTTAAATGACTCTTTCTACATACCCCATTTTCTTCGATTGAGTCTTTCTCTCCCATTTACCCTCTAAGACAATGATTTTCAACCAGTGTGCTGTGAGAGAGATCGTCAGGTGTGCCATGGGAAAATGTACAATTTCACTGAATCGGTCCAAAAAAAACATTATTTAGTTGTTGCAAATAATTTGCCATTGTTGAGCATCTGAGCTGCAATATAGTGGCTGGCTAAGTACAGTGGGTACGGAAAGTATTCAGACCCCTTTAAATTTTTCACTCTTTGTTTCATTGCAGCCATTTGCTAAAATCCAAAAAGTTCATTTTATTTCTCATTAATGTACGCTCGGCACCCCATCTTGACAGAAAAAAACAGAAATGTACAAAGTTTTGCAAATTTATTAAAAAAGAAAAACTGAAATATCACATGGTCATAAGTCCATCCATCCATCCATTTTCCACCGCTTATCCGGGGTCGGGTCGCGGTGGCAGCAGGTCAAGCAGGCCGACCCAGACCTCCCTCTCACCGGCAACATGTTCCAGCTCATTCTGGGGGATCCCGAGGCGTTCCCAGGCCAGCTGGGAGATGTAATTTCTCCAGCGTGTTCTGGGTCTTCCCCGGGGTCTCTTCCCAGTTGGACGTGCCTGGAAAGCCTCGAGTGGGAGGCGTCCAGGAGGCATCCTAATTAGATGCCCGAACCACCTCAGCTGACTCCTTTCGACGCGAAGGAGTAGCGGCTCTACTCCAAGCTCCCTCCTGATGACCGAGCTCCTTACCCTATCTCTAAGGCTGAGCCCGGCCACCCTACGGAGGAAGCTCATTTCGGCCTTTCGGTCACGACCCAGAGTTCGTGACCGTAGGAACGTAGACCGAGTGGTAAATTGAGAGCTTTGCCTTCCGGCTCAGCTCCCTCTTCACCAAGACGGTCCGGTGCAGCGCCTGCTTTACTGCTGCAGCTGCACCGATTCGTCTGTCGATCTCCCGCTCCATCTTACCCTCACTCGTGAACAAGACCCCGAGATACTTGAACTCCTTCGCTTGAGGTAGGCACTCCACCGGTTTCCGGCAGAGAACCATGGCCTCAGATTTGGAGGTGCTAACTCTCATCCCCGTCGCTTCACACTCGGCTGCAAACCAGGTCATAAGTATTCAGACCCTTTGCTGTGACACTCATATTTAACTCACATGCTGTCCATTTCTTCTGATCCTCCTTGAGATGGTTCTACTCCTTCATTGGAGTCCAGCTGTGTTTAATTAAACTGATTGGACTTGATTAGGAAAGGCACACACCTGTCTATATAAGACCTTACAGCTCAGTGCATGTCAGAGCAAATGAGAATCATGAGGTTGAAGGAACTGCCCAAGGAGCTCAGAGACAGAATTGTGGCAAGGCACAGATCTGGCCAAGGTCACAAAAGAATTTCTGCAGCACTCAAGGTTCCTAAGAGCACAGTGGCCTCCATAATCCTTAAATGGAAGAAGTTTGTGACGACCAGAACTCTTCCTAGACCTGGCCTTCCAGCCAAACTGAGCAATCGTGGAAGAAGAGCCTTGGTGAGAGAGGTAAAGAAGAACCCAAAGATCACTGTGGCTGAGCTCCAGAGATGCAGTACGGAGATGGGAGAAAGTTCCACAAAGTCAACTATCACTGCAGCCCTCCACCAGTCGGGGCTTTATGGCAGAGTGGCCCGACGGAAGCCTCTCCTCAGTGCAAGACATATGAAAGCCCGCATAGAGTTTGCCAAAAAACACATGAAGGACTCCCAGACTATGAGAAATAAGATTCTCTGGTCTGACGAGACCAAGATTCAACTTTTTGGCGTTAATTCTAAGCGGTATGTGTGGAGAAAACCAGGCACTGCTCATCACCTGCCCAATACAATCCCAACAATGAAACATGGTGGTGGCAGCATCATGCTATGGGGGTGTTTTTCAGCTGCAGGACAGGACGACTGGTTGCAATTGAAGGAAAGATGAATGCGGCCAAGTACAGAGAATATCCTGGAAGAAAACCTCTTCCAGAGTGCTCTGGACCTCAGACTGGGCCGAAGGTTCACCTTCCAACAAGACAATGACCCTAAGCACACAGCTAAAATAACAAAGGAGTGGCTTTGGAACAACTCTGTGACCATTCTTGACTGGCCCAGCCAGAGCCCTGACCTAAACCCAATTGAGCATCTCTGGAGAGACCTGAAAATGGCTGTCCACCAACGTTCACCATCCAACCTGACGGAACTGGAGAGGATCTGCAAGGAAGAATGGCGGAGGATCCCCAAATCCAGGTGTGAAAAACTTGTTGCATCATTCCCAAGAAGACTCATGGCTGTACTAGCTCAAAAGGGTGCTTCTACTCAATACTGAGCAAAGGGTCTGAATACTTATGACCATGTGATATTTCAGTTTTTCTTTTTTCTGTCAAGATGGGGTGCTGAGTACATTAATGAGAAATAAAATGAACTTTTTTGATTTTAGCAAATGGCTGCAATGAAAGAGTGAAAAATTTAAAGGGGTCTGAATACTTTCCGTACCCACTGTAAATACTCTTCCATACCAGTGGGTGACAGTAAGTCCCACAATAATGACCTTGTTATTTTAAGACGGTAGAATTAAATGACGCGTGGGAGAGGTTGCGGTGATGAGACAAACAGCAATGGAGAAATACTTGAAAAGGAAAAATGCAGACTCTGAACTGGGCCCTGGATAAAATAACCCAGATGAAAAGCTTAGTAAAGAAACAAATTGAGACACTTATCAAAATGTCAAACTCAAGGCCCGCAGGCCATATCTGGCCCGCGAGAAAATACCATATGTCTATCATAACTGGCCCGCCACACCACAGAGCTCCGGGACGAAAAGTGGCGATGTGAGCTGGCCTTTTTGTGTGACATAACGAAGCATCTCACTGCGCTAAACCTCCAGCTTCAGGGACGGGGATGTGTGATCACAGAATACAACTCCAACAGGGAACAGGCAAGAATCCAAATTGAAAAAAGGCAAAGTCACAAACCATAGGAGCCGAGGAAGAAATGCCGGGACACAATGAACACACGGGGAAGGACAAATGACAATCTGACAACCAGAACAGGGAAAGCAGGGGAGTATATATTGTCAGGATTCACGGTTCAGCAAGACTCAGGCGCAGACAGAGATGGAGCCGGGAGGAGACCAGGGGCGGAGCCACAGAGACACAGGAACACAGGGGGCAAAGCCTAAACGTGACACACATTGCACACAAGGCTTACTGGAGCCTCGGGGTAAGACATGCATTATGCATACGGAGGGGTTCATGTGAGGACCATGTGACTCGGCAGCAATTTTGATGATTTGTGCAGCAAGCTGGTCGGAGGAGGATTTCACCAATTTGAAGCAGAGTTTTGCACTAAATCGGAAAATCCTGTGAAAACACTATTATACAGTCTGCAATTTACAGTTTAATTTAGGCCTAGTCCACACAGACATGGGTACTATTGTAAAAATAGCTTTTTCTTTGCGTTTTGGCCAGACAGTGGTTTTTAGATCACTGACAACTGAGCTGTTGTAGAACTCCGGCCACGGTAAAAAAAGTCCTATTTCAGTGTAGACGGAAGCAGAGCCCGTAGCGTCAGACTGTGCTCCAATGTTGCTAAGATCTCTTTTACTCTTGAAAGGCCTAAATATTACATATTATTTCAAGAAATCTTACCAAGCATATTTTCACTTGGCATATTTTATTTACTTATTAGAAGCATTTTTATTTGTGGCCTTTGTTTTCAGTCTCTAGTTGAACGCTTTTTTAAAAATGTCCTTGTATGACTTGGCATCACTATCGGGCTTTTTCTCTCGCAAAAATATAAGTTGAAGTATCGGTACGACTAAATTGGAACTGGCCGTAATCAGCCGCAATCGCCAGGAATCAATGAGGTAAAATCCTCACTCTGCCACTGCATGAGTAGGTGATGATGGCTTTTCTATTGCAATTTGATCCACCTGTGATTGAGTGGAGAGCACCATTAAGATTGGGAATTTCGGTTGATTTATTCCCCAACACCCAGTGTCCTTGAAAACATCTGTCAGCGCTGCCAGGGATGGATCAGCTCCCAGAAAATAAAAATAACAAGCTGCAGAGTGATGAGTTCCACAGTGATTTCTGGGGGAATTACAGTAGCTGGAAGGTAGAGGAGTTGTGACTTGTAGATGGAAGTTTGCCAGATGAAATCTATGTGTCGGGAGAAGTAAATGAAAGCTTCTCTGTTATGTACAATTAAAGGTGCCCTGGAGCACGGCAGTTAAACCTCAACTGCTCAAATGGACCCACTCAGTGGCAAAGATGCAGATGGCACACCTGGACCAAAGGGCTTACTGTTACTACTACTCTGCCCAAGAAAAATATTTAGAATTTCTTTCTGTGGCCACAAATGTTAACGTCAGCATGCAACACGACGGTATGGTTGCCCATGATGAGGTTTTCATATATTTGCCAACATCTAAAAAATAAACGCAAAGTAATGTATGACATGCCAAATTAAATTTGGCAACTACTATTAGTAATAAACAAGTAAGAATTCAAAGAACAGAGGTCTCCTGTGTGAAGGTTTGATTGAACCATCCGACCTCCTCTCCCACCTACCATCCCACTTTCTTGCTCTTCATACTGCACCAGTTGCTCTGACTATAATAATGAAGCAGATGGATATTCATTGGAGATATTTGATAAGTTAGGAGTGAGAACAAAGCGAAACAAGCTGGACTAGAGGCAGCTTGGTGTCAGCAAACAGGCAGGTGGGGAAAATGATTAGGCTAATCAGACGAAGAACACTTATGGTCACCAGTCCCTGTCAGCAATCGTGACAGTGGGGAACATGAATATATCTACCATATTTAATGGCAATGCATCCGATTGTTGTTGCGATATTTAAATTTGAACCAACAACTAGCCTGCTGGAGGTGCTTTTGTGGATCCCCAAAGTCATTAGGAAATATTTTCTGGGAACCATAAGTTTCTGTACCCAATTAGCTGCTGGTAATTAACAAGAACTGTTCAAAATGTCACAGCAATTGATCTTATATTCGATTTGTCTGGATATTTTCTGACCCACATTGCCTTCCCCCTGGCAACATGGCTAAAAATATCCTCTCCTACTAACAATTAATTTTTAGAAGACTTGATTCAGTCATTCATTCATTCCAGATGCAGATGCAGAATGTCTCTTTCTTGGCAAGGAATAGAGAAATTTGCTGACCTTCAAAAAAAAGGAAGCTTTTCTTGCCACCTCGGTTTGAATTAGCTTCAACGTCGGCACCGCATGTTGTCGACTACTCAGCTCTTTGAAAATAGCTGAACAGCCACCCACTGCGAAAGCAGCAATTTTGGGATATTTTCCCAGCTACGGTGTCTTGACCAATTACCAGGGATGTGAATGCTTGTCACGCACAGTCAAATTACTGCTGACACATTGACAGCTTATCTACCCAGCGCCAATGACAATTTTATCACATCTGTGCTCCTCCCAATTACTCCTTTCAGGAGCTGCTCCCTCCCTGTGATCACAAGGTGATCAGAAAATACAGTCATTTAAATTCAATGGTGTCACACAGGCCACTGCTCATAGGTGTTCATTTATATCTTACCAATATTTTATCTATGTTGCTACATTTCATGCCTCAGCATTTCTACCATGAACTGTATATATGAAATTGACGTAGTTGTCGTGACGTCACTTATTGTTCTGTGAACTGCTGATTTTGCCTTTACTCTTAAAAAGGAGCATCATTTACTAAATGAACATCATGCTGTATTGAAAAAGACTTGAAACTAGCGATTGAGACCATAAAATCATGTCAACAATATTTACTGAGGTAGTAAATCAAGTGAGAAGTTTCTCAGAGACTTTTATACAATCCGACTTATTTTTGTGACCACAGGAATTGCCCCCATTGGCTTCACTTTTCAGACCAGGAGGTTGCCACCTGGTGTGGAGGCTCTTAATAAACTATGACCTGGACGCTGCTCTCAACCATCTGGATCCCACTCAGGATGCTGACACTAGTCTTTAGTAACACGCTACCAGAAAATGTGTGTGTAGGTGTCGACATGTGTATCGTGTCCTCTGAAGAACAGAACACTGCTTTTTCAGGTTGTGATCAGCAGAGTGCAGCTATAATTATCCTCCTGGTTGTTACAGATTTGTTTTGCTCTGCTGCAGGTCTCCTTTTCTTTTTTTTCCTCTCCTTTTGTCTTTACCTTTCTTTAATTATTTTTTCTCGCCATCTCCACTTTCCCCCTTTTGCCAATTATGAATACAAAAACAAAAGACTTGTTTTTGACTCACTCTGACTTGCCTCCTACTCAATTCTTCCCTCTCCAGGCAGCTGCAAAGCCCATATAACAGGTGCTCAAGACAACCTTGTATCCACTGTATCTTTCCTAAGCTGTATGTTCCTATTGAGCGATGGGTTTTGTATTAAGCAGACAGACAGCTTGGTCAGGTCTTTATAATAATCTAATAATGCAGTTGCATTGGACATTTTTCTGTGGGACATGTACTATTACTATAGAGATAAGTACAAGTACAGATACACTAGTGGACAAATACCATAAATAAAGCAAATAAACAGCACTGGTAGTTTAAGTTGCTTTTAGTTCTGTGCTGTATACTAACTCATTAACACTGGTTTCTATTTGGCTCCAGGATACACAGCTTCTATTCTTGTTCTCCATACTGCTCACTTGGATAATCTCTCATATGGCAACTTTGTACATTTCTCATGAGGAGGCAGAGAGCACTCACGATGCTGCAGAGTTGCTGCTTTCAAAGGCAGAGACTAAATAAAGGTTCTGGTGTCTGTATTAACTATAAAGACATTTTTATCACCATTTAACTTGCTTATACTATATGTCTCTCTCTTTATTGGCACCATTATTGTACCTCTACAGGAAGTGGGTGCAGGCTTGATGTAATGGAAAAGCACTCAGTTTCATGTGATGTGATGCTTTGAGAGAAATGTGCAAAAGTATCTATGTGCCGTATTTTAGCCTCGAGAACCTTGAAGGAGAAGTTTTTTAATCTGTAATTTTGTTAAAAATGTTGTCAAATTGCAAATATTTATTTAAGGACATTGATCGTCCATCTACCACCACTCAGCTGAAATAAGCATTTCCGATTACTCTGATTACTAATATTAAGTATCTGACATTGTGCAACATTTTGGAATTGTTTTTAAAAAGATCTGAAAAATGTATTAAAAATAGTCGAAGATTCAGTGGCCTCATTTCTGAATTATTATGGAATGTAATTTGTGCTCAACCCAGTGTTTTCACAGTTTTTTCCCTTCATTTTCATGCATACCCAGGCACTATATGCCCTACTTAACATGGCTGGTGAAGAGCCTCATTAGTGAAATTCGACATGATTAGCTCCCCAATCTAGCCTTTTCGTCAAAGTGACCCCTCCCTCAATTTGGTCAAATTTCTGACATTTCCCACATCTGCGCTCGGTGCAGCTTCTGTAATCAAGGTTCGGCAGAACGGGGAAAAGGGGCGGAAACAAAAAAAACAAACAGAAACCGTGACGGAGCAGGAAAGCAGACAGACACAGTGGGGGAGACGTCAGTCCCATATCTAGCATTTGGAAAAAGCTCTGATGCCAGTCAGTAAGCAGCTCATCTGGGAATGTTATTTGAGTTCATAGTATCAGAATGCAGGCAAATAGAAGAGGCTCTGTGATGCAATGACTTGTATGGCAATTTTCTGAATTGATTTAAAAAAAGAAGTAACACATTGTTTAACAAAAGGGCAATGTGGGAACTAAAGAATCGGGGAAATATTGTGTAAATAACCTAAAAAACAGAAATTAAATAGCACATTTTTGCTACAGCATACATATCTGCTCTCTAGATCGTATTGTCTTCTGCTATGCATCGACACAATAGACATTTTATAAAATGGGAATATGGCATTTGTGTTTGTTTCATGTATTAAATGTTTAATAACTTTTGATAAGTCTTTTTTTTATTTCCAGCATTTCCACTCCATTATTCATGTGCTTCTTTTCCATTTGTGGATGGAAACACACTTTCTGACTAACAGCCAGACGTCAGCTGGAGACACAGCACAACAGCAACCCACGTTAGTTCTGCAGCTAATGTCTTCTTCTTATCTCGTTGAACAAGCTACTAAACAAATTGTTGTATATAGAGCCAATTAGCACCTGTAGCTGAATACCTTAGTCCACCTAGAGCTGATCTGTAAGGCTGTACTTTGGCACAGCAGTGCTTTATCCCCTTGTGCCTCACTTTGGACGTTTTCATTTTAAATTGCCAATCATTCTAATTGTCTTAAGGCAAATAGCATGAATTGGAAGGGGTGTGTTCTGTTTTTTCTCTTCAAATTTTGGAAGTTCAAACTCAGCTCCGATAATAACTCAATAATACACTGTGGCCTAAATACAGCATAAAATCATTCAAGACAAAGAACTCCCCCCCCCTAGCATTTGGTATACAGAAAAGAACCATTATAACATGCTGACGTCCGCATATTCAACGTCTTAGTTTTGGATGTTAGCATGTTCAAATCTCAAAGTATCTCTTCAAACTAAAAGTGCAGCTGAGACCAGTGTTTTGCTCAAACTTTGTACCGGGTGCAGGACTTAGGCCCTTCATACTCAACTGGCCATATAAAACGCAGTGTCAGCAGAAAGGTGGTATATGCGCCTGAGGCAGAAATAACTTGGCCGGGCAGTTCCTCTTTCTCCCCTGTTAGTGAGGACAAACTGTCTGTCCTTCCTCCAAATCGACACCTAGAATGTCCCTCTGTGAAGGTCTGATGCCGGTGAGCTGCACTCTCGGTAAAAAACATTTTACAAATGTCTGCTTGACATAAGTCGTTCCACTGCACATGACTGATGTCATATTGCTGCTTGTCTGTCTAATCAGCAATAAATGGACAGTCAATATTTTACATCCACGGATGTGTGTTATGTCTTATGGTGAAGGGATTATGTAGGCTATTACATAATGTGTTTTCATTTCTTGTTATGTGTTTTATGCTGTGACTGTTTGTTGTTCTCTCGTGAGCAAACTGAGGCAAATTCCTAACTATGTTGTATTGCAATAAAGCCAGGAGGACTCCAGCTCCACAATTGTCAAATATGGACAAAAACAAAAAAAAGGTGACTGCCAAAGTACCAAACTGGAGGCTTCAAAACGGTAGTCCACAAACCAATGGGCAGAGATGGGCAAAAATACATCAAAATGTATTTTGATACAAAATACCCCTCAAATAAATGTATCAAAATAAAATACAAAATACTGGTGCCAGAAAATGTAACAAAATACAATACATGTATTTTGTATTTAAAATATAGGAAATACTTTTTCTGGATTTTCCGTTTTCTCACAATTTGGTATCGCAGAGCATTCAGGTTTGGGCTTTATAATGTACACAAAGCTCTGGTGAAGCCCACAAAAAGGAAGAACAGTCACAGAATGTCAGTGTTACTAAGCACATCTGTGCTTGTTGATGGTCCTTCTTGAACATCATCTTGCTGAGACATGTTGTCCACCTGGCCAACTGTAAAAAATAATAAAACAAAAAATACTTTTATAATATACCTTTTAAATAAAATAAATTGGATATTTAATGTTTTTTGTTTTTTTTAACAAATGGACATCTACTGTCATAGCCTGGCTAACTGAACTATATTATCTGCCAGTAAATGATATAACATTCACATTGAGAAGATACAGCATAACTTGTAATACAGTGAAGGATTAGATGGTCAGACGTCTCTTGATAAGGTTATCATGAACATACAAGCTCCCAATCTCCCTCTTCCTATATAACTAGCTACTTGACTGATAACTTAACTTGCTAAACACTGGCTATGCACTAGCATCATTAGCATGTTAGCATCGATCGCTAGCTTGATATTATAACCATCACCATGTATGTGCAATAGGCTATGTAGCCAGACCCAGACATAAATTATACATCAAGCTAGTTGACTGTCACACTCAGATAAAATATTTAACTTGACAGACAATCCGTTGAACTTGAAGATCTGAAGACTGAACTCGTGAACTGTTTTTTGATTTGTGGAGAAAGTATTTTGAGTATTTTAAAATTACTCCACTCTCAAGTATTTTTATCGACCCTATCAAATAGAAATTACAAAATACTCAAAAGTAATTGAAATACGTATTTCAAATACAAGTAATAGAAATATTGCCCATCTCTGCCAATGGGTGACGTCACGGTGACTGCGTTCACTCATACAGTCTTTGGTTGAGGACCCATTGGACAGCTGGTTCTGATGAAACCAGAGCTAGATCACATACAAGACACTGAAAAGACAGCTGACAGCTGTAGACAAAAAAACTGATTTTTAAATTTGACAGTGCCAAGGCTATTGGCTCATAGATGCCATGGCACATTCTGATTGTTTGTATAGTGAACTGTGAATGTCCCGAGTATGCTGATATATACTAAAAAAAACTTTGCATGCCGTTGAGAGGTCCAGTGAAAACATTTGAACCAGGTAGTTTTAGTTAAGCTTGACATCATTTTTTCGGGGGGTTGTAAAATATATACATCTTCTAAATTGGAGCCCAAAAGTTGATTATTACAGTTACATAATTTAAGATGCTTGATTCAAGTATTTATCTCTTCGGTTTCCTTATTGCTATTTGTTTTCCCAAAGGGATCATATTAAGGATGATGAGTGTTTGCACCTGAGCAACTTTTGTTCTACCAGGCGATGGTAATCTGGACAATACCAGGTGAGATTTGAGGGGGGGTGCAAAGGGTTCTCTTTCATTCTGTTTTGTATTACCGGTAGTTTCGTTGTCTTGACAGCACCAGTAAGATAAATGTTTACATTAGATTTTGTACAATTATTGTGAAGGAAAAACTTAAGTGCAAACCTAATGTTGCTCGACAGCTTTAATTGTTTACTTGGTCTAACTCTTGGCTAATGTCTCAGTGGTTTGAAGATGTTGTTTGCAGTCTGTGGGCTGTCTTTACTGATCTGAATCAAGTTTTTGCTCTTTCAAACAAGGTACCATCCTCCAGTTCTTCCGAGTGAAGCCAATGGGGAAGCGTCTTAAAATGTGCATTCTCTCTACTGACCATCAGGGGGCGACTCCTCTGGTTGTAAAGAAGTCTGAGAAAATGACTTTACTTCTCTCTTGATTTATTACCTCAGTAAACATTGTAAACATGAGTTTATGGTCTCAATCTCTAGTTTCAAGTCTTATTCAACACAGCATGATGTTCATCTAGTAAATTATGCTCCATTTAGAGTCAAATAGACTATAAAGCAGGGTATGCTTCAGGGCGAGATTACTGTGATTGACAGATCCCTTCCGCTACCAGAGCCGTATACGGCGTCTCCACTTCGCATTTCAAATATGGTAACTGCAAAAAAAAAAACATGTTGACGGTCGTAATCCAAGATGGCCACGGCGAAAATGCCAAACTCGAGGCTTCAAAACGACAGTCCACAAACCAATGGGTGACGTCATGATGACTACGTCCACTTCATACAGTCTATGATTTAAACCTTTAACTGCTGGATCATATCCACCTTGACAGGGGTTTCACATATATACCTAATTAAATTTTAGTTGTGAACGTCCTGTTTCCATTATCTGCTGCTGCAATTGTCTACAATGCAACAAACCCTCAGATTTCCCACAACATCCATCATTGCACTAGTTTCCTTATACGTATGGCGCATGAGCGTTGGAACCCCATACAGAACTAACTGAGAAAGGTTTGATTAAAAAGAGATGAGTGCCGTAGAGTAGAGAAACGGAGCATCAGAGGTAAATGGGCACAAACACTGTATGTCATTCAGAGTGAAAGAAAAGGAGTGGTTAAAAAGTAGGTTGGAGGGCCACAGATGTTCCAGACATAAGTGGAGATGTTAGAAAAAGAAAAAGGCGAGAGAGGAAAAGTCAATTTGCATTCACAGAAAGAAAGCTGGTAGAGCGAGAGGCAGGAAGAGCACCTCTGATGTATCTTTGTATTCACTACCCATGAATGCTGTGTACTGTCAGCCGTGACAGATATACATCTCCATTCAAAAGCTTAATCACAGCTGCAGCAAGTCAGCTTAGTTTCTCCCCCATCATCACAGGCTGCCATTCAAATGTACAAAAGAGATTACCGAAAAAGATGCATGATAAAGACGCTTTTTTCTCTTAAGTTTAATTTCAATCTTTTGGTGCATGACTTGCATCATTCGTGTTCGTATGAAAAGGTGAAGTACATTCATTTGCTGTATGCTAACTGAAAATGAGTAGTACATACTGTGTGGTGTTAGTTAGTTATGTACAGTGTACCAGAGTCCAATACATTGTTAGCTTGGAGCAGTTCCAAAATGAATGTGGAAATAAAGATGGGATCATTTTACAATGGCTACATGCTGGATCTATTGAAGTCTCTTCTCTTTAGTCCAATGATCCAGATGATGACATCACTGTACACCTCATTAGAGCTATGCATAAACTGTATTTACGAAGTGGCCGTAGTCATCGTGACACCACTCCTTGGTTTGTGGACTACAGTCTTGAAGCCTCGAGTTCGGCATTTCGGCCGTTGCCATCTTGGTTTTCGGGGGTTGCCATCTTGTTTCTTTTTTGCAACGAGAAAGGATTCTATGTACAAAAAGACATGTATGAAATACATTTTTAGGCGTACAATTAACTTTCATGAGCTAAAAACACAGCTTAAGGTTCTTAGACGAAAACATGGTTGCCGTGATAGCGGGAACTGTCATTCACAAGGTAGCCTCACCCTAAAACATACTCCGCTTTATGGTCTATTTGACTCTAAATGGACCATAATTTACTAAATGAACATCATGCTGTATTGAAGACAACTTGAAACTAGAGATTGAGACCATAAACTCATGTTTACAATGTTTACTGAGGTAATAAATCAAGAGAGATGTAGAGTCATTTTCTCATAGACTTCTATCCAACCAGAAGAGTCGCCCCCTGGTGGACATTACTAAGAATGCAGGTTTAAGGAACTCAAGCATTGGCTTCACTTTTCTGACCCGGAGGTTCCAGTCTGGTACTGTGTGTATGACATTGAAACACATGTCAGACTGTGCCTGGGGTTCCTTGAAAGCCCCGTTGCACTGGTGTTTATGTTAAAGATTTTATTTCATTTTCTTTTTACATTTGACTGGCACATGACATACATGTTTTGCTTTTTTGCTTCTCTTCAGAAGCGAGGCATGGAAGAATTCACCCCCTCAGTCTGGAATAGGAACGAGAGAGAAACCGAGTGAAACGGAGTGTGTGACAAACAATTTCAGTTTATGAATGCAAATCACATCGCGACTCCTCTGTTCTCTATTATATCTGCATTTTCCTTCCCTCTGTTGTGTGAGTGTGTGTGCACCAATGTATACTGTGTGTGCGTGTGTGTGTGTGTGTGTGTGTGTGTGACCTGTCCGTTGATTCTCGCTCTGGAGTTAAAGAGGAGATTGGATCTGCGCTGTTGATGAGTTGGAATGATTTAATCCAGAGCAGACACCAGCTCAGCCTCGCAGTACGTACGCACGCACGCACACATACACACACACTGCTGCATTGACACTATGATGAATTGGAGGGAATGTGGCAACACGTACAGGCAAAGATGCATTGGGACACCCACCCATCTTCGCCCGTCTCAAACACATCCATTTACTCATTTGCACTGACATACATATTCAACTCAACATGCAGTCAACTGTGAGCGTGCAGGACGCACACCATACAATTCTAGGCTTGTTTCAGTGAGAGTAGCTGCACATGCATACGGTATACAAGTACACCATAACTGTATTGTGTTTCAAAATGGAACTTGTACATGGAGCCCGCAACATGTTCAGCAGAAAATACATTTACAGCATTATTGCTTCCACGAGAGTTGTTTAAGAGATTGCAGCAAGTGCATTGTAGTAAATTTATTTCTCATGGAAGTTTGTTTTTTAAACACCGGTTTGACTCGGCCTTAAAAGTTCAGCCCAATCTAACACAAGCAAAACGACAATAAATGAATGATAAGAAAATATATCTCACATCTTTTACCTTTGAGATGAATGGGGAAGCAGGTTAACGTTTGGGAAACGGAACTGATTTTGCTCCCCTGAGCCTCCATACAGGGGGTCAGATTATGTCACATTATGTTATGGAGCCCGGAGGCAAATGTCTGATGCCTTCTTGGTCTTTCTAAAGTAGCGGTGTTCAGGATGTCAAACCTGACAATACCATGAAAAGTGTTCTTGTTTAATTTGTCATGATAATTCTGGAGCTATCGTGAATCTCAAAGTAGGAAGTGGACCCAGCGAGCCAAGTCTGTAATGTAATAGATGTTTCCAAATATGCAAAACAAGTGGAAACCCCCTTCAAGACAATCTATTCTTTATTGAGTGTCTTCTTCCTGACTAGGCCACGGATTTATACAGCTGCGAGCCCAGCAAAGGTTATCCGCTCTGCAATCTCTCGATCCTCCATCTCCACAGCCCTTCAGTGGACCCCCACCACCCCACCCCGCTCCCTCTCCGAGACAACCAAATGACCTTCACCCAAGACGGATTGTGTCAGCTGTTCATGATCAACACCGGCCACAATGAGTCACCTCCACCAGAGTGACGAAGGAAGGGACGAGGGGGCGGAGGCTTGTTTTAACGACACGGTGGAGAAAAGAGTAAAAAAAAACAGAGGGAAATGCGAGCGTGAGGGAGCAGGATGGTGGGAATACAGGTCTATGGGAAGGATGCTGTGCTGCTGCACTATTCATTATCATAGAGGGGGAGGAAAACCCCCCAGGTCAATTAATTAGCAACTCCCCACGTAGGGAAGATGGTGGTGTAAGGGAGGAGGAGAGGACCGCCAGCAGAGGCATTTGAGGAGCATGGAATGAAACGAGTGTGTTGGGAACAATCGAATGACTAAGGAATGTTTGGTTGGCACAGGTTTGTGTGAACTTTCTCTGACACTAAGCGTCTCAGCTGTTTTGGCTATTAGGTGTCAGTTGTCTGTCCTAAATAAGAGATAATAAACCTGTAGAAAACGTCAATACTTACGCAGAGCTGATTTGCAACCATGACTTCCTGATTATGATAAAGTGACCTTTGTACTAGAACGAATTGTTAACAAGTGATGTTCCAGATACTCTACGCAGACTACGCTGTGTGAAACGCAATTTGTGTGTTACCCTGTGCCACCACACTGCCTGTTGTTATTCAAGTATATATATATATATAGCAGAGACTCTGAGCAGCCTTGATGCATAACCTGTTTGTGAATCAACTCTGTTCCTTCTTGCAAGAATAAATGTCCTGTTTGATTTTTACATCGGCCTCGAGTGAATTTTTCTAACGGAGTGGAAAATATTTTTTAAAAAGGGAGAAGAGACATTTCTCTGTATCAGTGACAAGAGACAGGAAGTGGATACCATTTCAGACCACTGGCGAAGCATGTAATGCGTCATCTTTGTCGTCGAGCATCTTTGCTAACAGCTCAGCTGTCGCCATGTTTTGAGCCTTGTTGAGGCACTAGACATGCTCTGAGTTTCATATTGAGCACCTTTTATCTGGACATAAATAGAAACAACAGTTTGTGGTTTAAGGGTACGTGTTGAAACTACCAGTCAAACCTGGCTACTGTGGCACAGATATATTGAGGGAATGTATAAACTGGCCTTCATGACACATTTAGGCCAGCTGTTTCCCCCTGCTTCTAGATGTTATGCTCAGCAAGGCTAATCGTCTAGCTCCATACTTAATGCACAGGCTTGACAAAGATGCCAATCCTGTTCAACTTGTGGAAAGAAAGCAATTCATTCTCAAAATGTTGGATTATTTCTTCAACGTTACTCTCTTTTTCGAAATATACTTTGTGCACAAGCTAAGCTAATGCTTCACCTTACAAATCTAAGCTACTGTTAGTAGTAGTTTTGTTTGGATAACAATAGCAATACCACTTTTTTCCACTTTTAGAGAGGGAGACATTCAGCTCAAGGTGGGAGAGGATCAGAAGAACAGGTGGAAAGGAGGTTCTAAGAAGAAAAAAAAGAGGGTGGCGAGAACATCCAGAAGACTGACGGAAGACATGGATGGAAGATGTTGGAGCGTTGCACAGAGAAACCCCTTTAAGCCTGGAGGGCTATATATTTCCAGAAATGCTATGTCAGCATGTTGGCGTATCGGCCTCGTCAAGTGCCAGTGATTAATGAGATCGGGAATGACTGCTCCGATGTCATTTAATGAGCAGCTATATTTTTTGGTGAAAAAAAGATTAATTGTTGCGCATGATCGGTATAAGATGAATTCTCAATATAAGTTAAGCACTGTTTTCTCTCCATTCGTCCGTTTCTATCCCTCTGTTAATATATGGTTGTTTTTATGGGCTTCCTTTCTTTTTCTGCAGTAGAAATCTATTGCAGCCCATTGAAACTTTTGGTCTACAGAGTGTTTGCATATTAGGCATACCTGCGCACACGTCTCATACAACAAACCCTTTAAAGTAACACGTCCTAACATGTTCCGAAAATTAAGCCAAGCTTTTTATACTCAATGTCTTTACATTCTGCGAGTACATTTCTGTATAGAAGTTTTCATTGTTGGTGGCGGAGTCAGCCACTGCCACGCTGCATTGGAAACTGTCTCCTTATGCACGAGAGATTCACAGAACACAATGCATGTGTTTACTCAACGGCAGGAATAGAACTAGTTGGAGCAGTGAGCACTTAGATGCGGGCGAAAGTTGCTCATTGAATGATGGGCAAAGAACGATTATAGACTGAGGTCTTTGCCAAACTGAGGTTGCAATGTAATTGGTTGCAATGTAAACAGATGCACCAGCTGCTCCTCTGTTGCATTTCTGACAAAGAGAGCTTCTCAAGGAACGCACGTAAACTGTAATTGCTGTCACCATGCTAAGACTAATATCTTAACGATTCCAACTTTAAAGCTACGATCTCTCAAGAAAAAAATATATGTTGTGTTTTTGACATGTAAGCTGTAAGCCTGTGGAGCTAGGACAGTGATAGTAAACTTCGGCATTGAAAAACAAGATCTTAACTGATAAAGAAAACATTGGCATTGAAACACTTTCATGATTTGTATTGGAGAAAAAGCTGAATTGGCACTGAAAAGAGTTCCACAGTCTTTTCTTCGCCCTTTTTGGCAGGACCAGGGGCCAGCCTATAAATGGGCAAGTCTGTCATTGAGTGAGTGAGTGAGTGAGGAAGTTGCTGAGTGATGAAGTTCCATCATTGATTTGTCAAGTTGGAGTTTGACCACCGGCCACTGCTCTTTTAAAATGTAAAGGCGTAAATTTGGCACGGCCAAATTGTATTTTTGGTGGCCAAGTTTCCTGTCCTTGCTCCATATTTCATGTGGTAAATCTTTTAGACAAAGTCAAAGTTCGACATTCTAAAAACAATAAGATGAAAACACGTACGTTATTGAAGTCACTCACATATTTAAACTAAACAAAGAAATATCGAGGAGACAGATTGAGAATTGGCACTGCTGTAAAGGTCCTTCGGGGCTGTGAAAGCGATCAGCGCCATGGAGAGCGACAAGCCTCTACTGACTTAGGCATCAAAGGCAGCAACTCTTTACATATGACTGAAGAGTGGGAGAATAGATGACAAGCACAGATAATAAACCAATATATCAAACCTGCAACTCCGACAGCAAATTGTATGAATGTATTTATACCACTAAGTAGATATGTCCTTGTGTTTATGGTACATTATTCAGAATTCCATAGTCAACGTCACTAAGACACACTGACTGTACACTTACTTACATAATATGTACAGGACATGTAATGCAGGTCGTTTGGCTCCAACAAAAACAACAAAAATGCCTAACCTAAACCTAATTCTAACCTGAACTTGAAAGTCTGAGCCTCAAACAGGCCTTTGAATAAGTGAGGACCAGCCCAAAATGTCCTTATTTTCCAAAAATGTCCTCACTCTAAAGGTCTTTAACTTCAATTGGCCCTCACTAAGAGTGATGTACAACTACGCACACACACATAAACACAGCAAGCGCTGTGGCGCACAGTCCGGACAGTTGTGGAACTGCAATGCAAAAAGGTGGCAGTTTGCTGGTCGGGTCCAGCTGATTGATCAAGACATATTTTTGTGGGCTGGGCGATGCAGACTGACTCGCACATACCTGGTTGGATGAGTGCAGGTATTAAAAAAACTCTGACCCGTGAATCACTAACATACTGTTGAAGTTCCACTGTGCACATTATGTAGGCTTTTAGCTTAATCACAGCTGCTTTGACTCTATATGAGCCAGTGATTCGCTCCAGATACTGAAGCGGATCCATTCTGGCAAGTTCAGTAAAGTCTAGTAAAAAAGAAGTGCAGAGGGGATTGGGACTTTGCCATCCAGGCTCTTAGCTTTTTACACAATGCCTGAGAAGCTTCGGGCAGCAAAACCGGTGTAATCTTTGACATCACTTGCTTTTATATAATTAATTCAGTATGACATTGTGTTTGGATTTGGCTGTTTTATATGGTTAATATAGATCATATTTATTTGTACTATAGCAGCTTTCAGCAATTAAAAATTGGTCTACGAAAAAAATATTCTGCGTGAGTCGTGGAAAAAGAAAGTTCTCAATAATGTGCCATTGTTGTACAATAAGTGGGCAAAAAGGGATCCTTTCACCATGGCTACATTTGTACCCCACATGTTTTATCAAAAGGCATTTGACCAGCATCCATTTTGTGGTTCTTTTTCACAGAAAAGTTATTGATTTTAAGACAGCAATGGGTTTTAAATGGCAAACGGATTTGTTTAGTGCCTTTCTAGTCCCCCGACCACTCAAAGTGCTGTCATCATTCACACATTCATATACTGATGGTAGAGGCTTCCAGGCAAGGTCCCACCTGCCCATCAGTACCCTAAACTAATTCACATTCAGTAAGATCGTAGACTAGACACAATCAAACAATAATCAATGATGTCATCATCATCAGTTTTAAGACGATCAACAATACAAAAAAAGCTAAGTGATCACAGAGAATGGATATTTAAAGGTACTTGTTCCAAATTGAAGGAGCCGAAATGTGTTTTCCCCCCAACTTATTTCGATACAAATGGGACCATGAAGAGGATCTAATCAGAACATCTTAGTGAATAGTTTGAAGATCAAACGACTTTTTAGACTGAGTTTACCATGGGGTGTAAAATAACAGCAAGCTAGTATAAATTGCAGTCTGTTTGTATACATGATTAACATTTAGGCGTTGGAGATGATTTTTATAGGCATTCTGGAAAACAGTTTCGGCGTAGTCCCTCATTGGTAGTACAGTACAAGTTGAAACCAGTCTCTTTCTAATATTAAATGTAAAACAATGTCTAGAGCAATGCTAAGCACCAAACCTTTAAAAAAAATCCAGTGAGGAATAAATGATCCTTCCCATTGTTATTAAGACAATTAGCTTCAGTCTTGATTTGAATTTTCCAGTTTCAAAATGTAAGAAATTGTATTGTATCTCTTTTTTTTGTTTGACCATATATATGTCACCATCTTTCACATTTTATGCTACATCACAAAGATGTTCTTATCGCAAGCAAAAATGACTTTCAAATTGTCATGTCATTCATTTCAAGATTTAAAATAAATGTAGATTTTCACCCCCCACCCCCACTCCTCTGGAAGGAACAGCCATTGAGCCGGCCCACTGCCCATTAAAAAGGACGAGCTGACAGATTGGAGTGTGGCGCAAAATGGGTGGACACCGCTGACGGACGGCTGTAATTCATGAGGCGCTAGCACGCGTGTCAGCACAAGTTCAAGGAGGAGAGGGGACCACCTTCCATTCAGGGACCTCCAGTACAACTTCTCGGAGTCTGAGAAGAGTGGTACGGAACAATCGTTGCCCGAGGATTATGATCAGAGGTATGTTTTACCAAGTTGAAAATATGTACTGCATCTTCTACCTACAAGACCCACCCATGAGAACATTGCTCAGTGCTTTTGAGTCTCGCTGCAGGTGGAGCAATGTGATGTTAGCTCAGAGGCCAGAACGATGCAGAGGGTTTTCCTCCATCCCCCCACACATCAACTTCTAATATCTACCTCCTACTTTCTTTCTACTGCTCTGTCTCTGTGGAATAAAAAGCTCTTTTCATGTTGGTAAGTGGTGGAAGAAACCCAGAAGGATATCTCTCACACTCACTCTCTCTCCTACACAACTTTAAATCCAGTCCTTCAGGGGGTTGTTATGCAGTGCATCTGCAGATTCATAAAACATGGTCTGCATGGTCCTGAGGTGTAAGCACTACTGCATGTTCATATGCTTCCTGCATCAATTATTAACACTGTGCATTTGTGTTTGCAGTTATTTCTAACTAACAACACAAGGAACAAAGTCAAGCAGGAAAAGGTCACACAGTGCACATTTTAATAGACATGTAGTGCATCAGAAAACTATAAAACACCAAATCAAATGTGTGCATGTATAACTGCTAAATGTAGTATATAAACTGAGAAGGCAATGTCAGTCCGACCTAGAAGAAAACCTGAAAATACACTTATTTACTGGAAATTTATGTACAATTGCGTCTGTTCTTTAAAGGCACTCTGTGGAGTTGTTGACCTTTAGTAGCATTATTTACTTGTTTTTATGAGCTGGTCCTCATTTATTTATTTTCATTTTTTCAACGTATATATACGCACATGACTTACCGTCTGAAGTGATACACATACAAAAAACTCGGCAATGCTCAAACAAAAGTACGGGAAGAAGACTGCTAGCTAGCAAACGTCACTGTAAGTAATGCAAATATAAAAGAATTCAGCTTTGCGTTATTTTGCTTGGTTTTATTTTTTTAAGTCAATGTTGACTTTTCTTACTCTACTTTTGTTAAGTAACTAACGTCAAGCAAGTAAGTTACGAAACAAACTTAATGATTTTGAACTAAAGAAACATATATTATTATATTTAGAAATAACAGTATGCACGAAACGAGCAGAAACTGCCACGCAACACTGACGCTAGAGGGGAAACTGGAGCGCCGTAGTTTGAAGCGTTGGGCCGCTGACCAAGTGGAAGAGTTAGGAGTGAGAATATGCTGTTTATTCACATGTGAATATGACACTGACATGATACTGAGAGGGATTTTTCTCATCTCGGTTTCAGAGTGAAAGGAAATACTAAAGTAAGTCCCAAATAGATCACAAAGATACCCAAACAGATGCTTGTTGGTTCTCTTTGGCCTTTTTTTTGTTCTTTTCTACTGTGAACGGTAGATTATGATTACTTTTGTCTCGTAGAGCAGGGTGTCGGGGCCAGTTATTGAGATAAGTAGGTTTACTATGAACAGTTGAGGAGGCATTAGGCTCTAGTCTTTGGGGAACAGTGGAGTACAAGCAGAATCAATCAGTGACAGCCACTGCCAAACCCGCATTAAGCAAACCCTGTAGACTTTTCCGGCAACTCAAGACAAGAAAGTTTCGTCTTATTAAGATTTCTGCAGAATGAATGGCTCGAGAGGCTGTTCAAATGAGCTAAAACTGCATGAAGTCCGTCTCTTAAGATTAACAGTCATTAGCGGAGAAGCTGAAGTGAAAAAAAGCATGAATCCAGTGACAAATGTGAGGTTTTCTTCTTGACATAAGGTGCATTTTAAGGGGTATTAACTATGTCAATCAACCAGTAAAATGACAACACCTGCTAAGCACATCATGCAGTGCTCCATTGGATGGATGCAGCAGGTTTTCATTGGTGCTGTCCTGCAGGAAGGAGGGGGCATTTGTTCACCGTCACTATTTCCCAAAGTTATTGATAGAGCGAAGACAGAAATAGCACAATGAAACCTCATTGTGCGCAGGTATTTTTGGGATACCAATGACATTTTGCTGATGTTCCTCGTGCTGACTGTGAGCTATTTTCAGGGAGGTAGATGTGTATCCGTGTCATTTCAGTATCAGAGACAATTGCTTTTATGAACTCAAATGCAATTAATCAGCAAATAGCTATTAGCTGACATTCAAAGTTCAACGAGACGAGCCATTGGACTACAATATACTTCATCGTTAGAAATTCAAATGTTAGTCAAGGTCCTGTCACATTATTTAAGTTTAACTGCAGCTGACATACAGAAGCACAAAGCAATAATTGGACATTTTGGGAAATACGCTCATTGTTTTTCTGGCAGAGAGATTAGAAGATCAATACCACTCTCATATTTGTCTTTTGTGACGTAGCTTTTAGGGTTTACTTATGCAACACAACTACTGGGTTAGGCTTTCGCAAAACATCGTGGTCTGTTTAAAATAAGTGTTTGTTACACAAAATGAGTAACTGGCATTAGTTAGTTGATTCAGTTTCTCACAGGAGTTTCCCAGACCCGTTTTTTTTTTTTTATATGTCAGTTGCTCTAATAATGACCTGGATCGGTTTAAATGGGCGTGGCGTACAAAGCAGTGTCACTTTTGTTGTTTTTCCTTGATTATCTCTAGAAAAGGGTGAATGACTGCTGTTGCAATGAACACTGGGTTGATTGATGCTATGATAACGTGGCAGACTAGACATATATTGAGTTACTCTCTCAAGAAATTCTTAAATATCAGAAAGATTACTGGCTTTGAATTTGCAATAACAGCTACTCAGGGACAAGTGTCCTGCAAATGAGCAATACATCTACTGCCACTACCTACAATCTGACTGTATTTGAGTCTGGATGAAGAGCTTTTGCTGAGAACAAAAAAAAGATCTGTGTCTTACTCATCACACAAATAGGGACGTATAACTATGGATCCTTCATGCGACAAACTGTCGCGTCTCTTTATCAATGAACACAACTTCAGCTCTCAAGAATAGCTTTACTCAGAGTTTGGTCTTAGTTGGTTTACTGACAACACTAATTTACTTGCAAACAAATATGAGTCAGAGATTCAGGACTTTTCACATTCTACCACTTGTGCCTTTGATTATTATAAAGGGTGTTATGCTAGACAGTAAAAGTGGATGTTACAACAGTGCAGCCTGAGGCTACTTTCTTTTCTGGCAGTAAAAATGATAAACGATTGCCTCTTGAACCAATAGAAAATGTAACATTCATGACCCAAATTGAATCACATTTCTCCATTAAAGTGGGCACATTTAAATATTTACAACCAGGTGTTTGCAGAGTATGGTCACCACTGGAACACTGGTCTATGTAAACCCATATTCATAAAGTACAGTATTTTATGAACTACTGAAAAGAGGAGATATCGCAGATCAAGCGTGGGAATCTACAATAGGGTGTATTGTATTAGTCAGCCAACATGAGATATATTGATGTGAGAGCTATATTGTATTAAATAAGTAGAATGTACTTTTTCCACTGAAAGTTCCTGTACGTAAGTATATGAACAGTTCATGAGCAGCTGAAGCTTAACAGTGAAGAAAATTATGTATTTTTGTGTTTTGCTTGTGCAATTAATTTGCATGTCAATACATTTTTTTCAACAAACTCTTTTTGTTGTTCATACTTTGACACAATGTGAATATTATGTGGCAAAAGGCAATGTGGTTTTTTTTGTCTGAATGACATTTTTCTGAGCTTTTGCATCACTAATTATGGCATCAATCTGTAACGGGTGTAGTTAGGACCCAGGAGCAGTATGACAACACCAGGACTGGTATGATTTGAGTTCTTTATTTGTAACACACGACAGGCAGAAGATTCTCTGGAAGAATTCGACAGGTTTCTCGTGGTCAAGGACAGAAGGGCTGAGTAAGTTACCAGGGCAGAGGCAAGGCAGGGTCGGCAACAGGGAATCAGTCCATGGGTGAGTGCGGGAAAGTTGAGCATGAATGCAAAGAACGATCTGGCAGTGAGTGTGTCTGAGGCAGGGGTTTAAATAGTGAAGAGGCAGAGTGAGCAGGTGAGAGTGATGAGCTGAAGAGGTGAGTGTGACTGGCAGGTGCACTGAATGAACTAATTAGGTGAGTGAAAGGTGGATAGAAGTGACAGAGCTGTGACACAATCACTCAAGTTGTGTGCGACACTTTAATTAAGTTGTGTTTAAATTTGTGAAACAACATCACGGAGGCTCCCTAGTCCGAACCAACATGGCTAACTTTACTACTCATGTCAACCTTGACAAAGGCAGCGAATACTAGATCCACTCCTTCCGTCCTTACTTTTCACTATAAAAACCCTAAACAATAATAAGTATTTCACATATTTGTCTCTTTTATTTGTTATGCCCCTGGTGTGTAAAGGTCTTCAGCCTGCAAAAAGCTGTGAAAATGAGCCCCAGCTTAACAATAACTGAGGTTCTCGTCAAGGCACAACTTTAAACATCTACCTTTAAAAAAAAAAAAAAATCTGAATAAGCAGTAGTTAATGTCTTAGATATTAAACATTGCCAGCGACATTAAGACCCCTGTGTGTCTTCAAGCCAACATAATGTTCATTCGACCTGATTAGCAAGTTTAATGCACAGAAGAACAACTCCCAATGAGCGTTCTGCTATAGTGGTGGATCCTGTCCTTATTTGTGCTGCCTGGAGTATCAGTGTCAGTGTAGGAAACTACAACAACTGTTCTAGCCTTGCCCTTGCTCAGTCGCTATCTAGAGTAAGCTTCCAAGACCATGAAATTATACACAGCCTGCAACTATTCAGCTTACGAGCTAGAACAAGAAAAGTGAACTAAGCTGTGTCATAAAAGGGGAATACTGAGGTTTAACAAGCAGTAAGATTATTTTAGCCTAAAGGACACGAGTGAGGTGTGATTTCATGTGAATCTGTCAGTGTCTTCCTGTGCATTTCCATCATCGTGGTGTGAGGGTTGTCGTGTGAACAGTAACTGTGTTGGTGTGAGTCTTTGCGGAGGTGCTGATGAATGGCTTTGATTAGCAGTGACGGCTACACCGGAGCCCTTGGAGCGCCCTGCAGGATTACAGGACATCGCCAGCATTTGGGAAAACAACCACTCGGGCAGAAAATCACTTTCATGAAGTGACACAGAACCCGCACTCTCATACACAAACACGCCAGCACGCGTACGGAAGCATACCCCATTTGAATGGCTGAAGCCAACGCATATAAACACACATTACCACAAACACAAATTGATATAGTGAGCAACTTGTGAGCAAACAGTTGATTAATTCATGACCCCAGCAGCAATATCATTGTTGACTCGGAGTTGTGTTGTTGGTCACCTGATGAATGGAAGTCCAATATTGACCATCTTTTGCTCTGTTTTTTGTCTTCACCAACTTCTGATGGAAATATCTGCAAAATACATCCCACTATGTTCACTAGCTTGTTGCTAACTTTTGTTTGTCATGTTTAGGTGCGGGGCAGGCAGAGCAAAGTGGGCTGTAATAGGTTTTTAGGGTAAACAGCTGCGTGCAGCTTTCCAACAAGATACCAATATACTAAAAGTCATTCCCTAAAGCTGTTTTAGCATTTGTAGGCTGATTATTGAAAACATCTAGGTCTGGTGACTTCTCACAAATTCCAGCAAAGGTTTTAGCCATTAATCCTATTTCATTTGAATCTAAATCAGAGACAACAATGTCCACAATCTTTATGTTTATATTAATTTAGTGTCAATACTTAAATTAGTGGAAAAGTGACCAGCACAGTGTATGTACACAGCCAAACACATAACATACTTGTAGAAAGAAAGTTGCTTGCACAAACGTTTTTTAAAGGCTTTTTAGAATACTAAATATTTTAAATAATTGTATTTAACCCTTATAATTATCATTCCTGATTGCTATGAAAGTAATGATATTACAAATGCAGAAAGATCTTTGATGTATATATTTTATTTTACCTTAGAATTAAAAGTACATTGTGTTGTTTGTCGTTACCACTGGTGGTTTTGTAGAACGATATTGTAATGAGTGGTCCCCTGTGTGGTGTGAATGTGGGTTTCTTTTAAAGAAAGCAAGAATACATATTTATGCCAACTGTGAAGGGGCAAAAAAAGTTTGCTGCAACACAATGAAGTTTGAGAATACCTTCACACCAAATGCAAAGTGCACTTTCAGCACTGTGCGATTAAATGCAAAGATGCAAATACGCAGAATTTGAAGTCTTGATGGAGCAGCTCCAATGTTAGCAAAGCCAAGTCCTGATCCATCCAAACTCCATTCAGAAAAGTAACATTTTAAAAGCTGTTTGGTTGTCGCCTTGCGGACAGACCTGACAGAGCATGAAGTCAGAGTTTTAGCAAACCAGCATCATTATGTTGTTATTTCAGCATCATTTTGATGTGTTCATTGCGATTAAATCACAGCAAAATCAGTTTATTTTGGATTGGGTATACAGCTTAGTGTTTTGTGTGAACACAGCATTAGCATTTGTGCGACTTTTACATGTGCGCTTTCACCTTGGATATGATTTTCATGGGTTTCCCAATCCGACACAAAGAAACATGCATGTTCCTGTACGCATGAACCAGACTCATGAAAAAAAAATTGTACAGTGACAACATCCACCATCAATTGCAGCAAAAAGAAACGCAGTTATGTACACACTGGTTTACTGCAGACTACTATCATAATACTAACAGGATACCAGTGGTGAACCTCTTCCCTTTGACCAGCGACTTTGGTTTTCTAAAGGAGGCACTCGGCATCCAATCAGAGGCTAAATGGAATGTGGTCACTCTGCGACCTTTAATTAAGCCCTTCCAGAAGGGAGGAATTACTGCTGCGGGAAGGAGAAAAGAATGAGTACATAGTATTCACTCTGCCACTTAGGGCAGTACCCATAAAGCATTTGCGTTACTGCAAAGTGTGCGTACAGATGTGGTTCTCATGCTTAAGCAATGCATTAGCAGATGCATACTGTATGACAGCTATATCATAACATATTTACAACGACATGAAAAGGGACTGCTGAATTGGAATATACCAATATGGCTTGGATAACCAGGCTTTTTGTAAAGGCTACTCCAGCCCAGCTGGTAGTGTGTCGCAATGGAAGGTTGTTTATTTCAAGTACTCAGCAGTGGAGGCTGTTATGAAGAATGAATTTTTGGAAAACTGAAATTCCAAAAACATCATTCCGCAGTGTTCTTTTTTTTTTTCCGGGGGGGTTGTCATTTAAACCGACAAATGCCTCCGAACAGCTTTTGGCATCAAAGGAAACAAATAAGATCAAGCGATGCTGTCTTACGCTCAGGAGGCCTGTTTGGCAGAGTGGTGAATGAGGTTTCACTCATGACAAGAAATTATTCAGGAGCAGCGGTAGCGACTGTACATGCCCTACTTTTTATGCTGCTGAGAATATGAGGAGGTGTGCTGCTTGGAAAAATCCGGCTCTACTAAAGCAGAATACAGGTCTTGGTCAACAGCAATGACGTCAGTATCCAACACTTACGCAATGAGATTTTAGGTCTGGGGGATTCTTCAGTGTGCTTCCTTTGGTGTACAGACTGGGAAGGGGCTTCGGTGATGATAACCACTGTAAACACAAGCATATACAGGCGGTATTTACAGTGTAACAAGTGTGAGGTAATCCTAATCCTGAGCTGTAATTGATTTTTCATTGATGAGATTGTTCACTCAAAGACATTAGACTAGGACGAGGTTTAATCCTTGTCTGTGAAACTGGTCAACAAGCACGCAGCTACGTGGGTGGGCCAGATACTGCTGGGTCTAATGTTATCAGCACAAAGTATTACTTAGTATGTGGTTTTTTAAGAAAATTTTTTGGAAAAAACGTGTTAGCCCAGGCTGGATTACCAAGAGAGTGGGCGATGGCTCCAGGGCCCCATGGGGCTCCTGCATGTTTACCTAATCTAATCAAAATTAAGTTTAGAATGTGCATTCGACCAATTTTAACATGTCAAAATAGAAAGAATTCCATGGTTGTGGAGGAAAAAAAAGGACAACTGCATTATGGGAAGTGTAGGATCCATTATTTTTGGAGTTAAACCCATATAAAGGATTTTTTTTCAAAATGGCTAGATTGCCCCTTTGTTACCTTTTTAATATGTCGGTCGATATTATGCGTATACATGGTGCATATTTGTCAACAGATTTGTGTTTCATCCCAAACTAACTGACATTCAGCAGACCTGGGGCAACTCCTCTGGTTGCAAAAGGTCAAATTGCATAGAATTCTATGGGGAAATTACTTTACGCCTCACATGATTCATTACCTCAGTAAACATTGTAAACATGAGTTTATGGTCTCAATCTCTAGTTTCAAGTCTTCTCCAATACAGCATGATGTTCATTTAGTAAGTGATGCTCTCATTTGGAGTAAATGAACAATACTAATTACTCATTTTTATCTCTGCTGTAAGACCTTGCACATCTGAAAGGTGGCCTAAGGGACATTATACCATTTTTACAACGGCAATGAATACTGTAAGACAGGGAATTTAGTCAAGACTAGGCTGTAGGCTACCATATACATACATACACGTGTTCCCTTTAGTGACAAAAGCACAGTCGATGGAGCATCACTACAACGTCGGCACGCAAAACTTACTTGATTGACTAAGACAGTCTGACAGACCATTTGGGTTTTTATAAAGCAAATAACAATGTTGAAATAATTTCATCATCGCCAGTAACTTCGTAGAAAAAAATGTATGAATACAAACATTGATGTTACATTTGATGGGCTTGCATCGACTGTAGGGGGTTCTAGACTCCCGTAGGTCCCAGTATTAACAGAGGTGGTAATAACCACCCGGGGTTTAAGAGGTACGTATGTGTACTTTTCAGCTATTTTTGTGAGTACCATTTGGAGTTTTAGACCTTCTGAGTGAGTACATTATTTTGTGTAGTGAGGACGTGTTGGTCCACACTTCTTCTATAAGGCCGGTTTGAGGGTTTTAGACTTGGCTTTTGGGTTCAATTTAGGGTTAGGGTGAGAGTTGGGGGTCGGGCATTTAGTAGTGAGGTTGGGTGAAGGGGCTATGGAATGCATTATGTCCATACGAGTTTCCTCAGGAAGTACAGGGTTTAGTGTCCGTGTGTGTGTTTGAATGTACTCGTACATGTCACGGGGCATGATGAGGACTCAAACGCAGACAGTCAGGTGTAGTGGAAAAGGTTTTAATGATAACCAAAAACAAACAGGGAATCCAGGGACAAGACAAAAGACAAGGGGGAAAATCCGGCAGGAAAAGGCAGAACAGGCAGACTGGAAAACCGGGAACAGGATGAGCAAAATGGGCGGGCGGGTAGGTAGGAAAACAAACAATGATCTGGCAGTGGGTGTGTGTGCGGCAGGGGTTTAAATAGTGAAGGAGGCAGAGTGAGCAGGTTAGAGTAATGAGCTGATGAGGTGAGTGTGACTGGCAGATGCACTGAATGAACTGATTAGGCGAGTGAGGAGCTACAGAAAGAAACAAAGACACAGAACACACAGGGCAAAGCCTGATCGTGACAGTACAGCAGTCTTTGTAAAGACTAACTTGATTTTTCTTCAGAGACATTGTTTGTAAAGTGAGGATATGTTTTGCCAGTCCTCACTTCTTCAAAGGTCTGAGGGTCCAGACGTGTCTTTAATGTGCAGGTTAGAATAAATGGTTGGAGTTAGGCATTTAGTTGTGATGGTGAAAAAAGAAATTGCTGGTCCTGTCAATTCACAAAGCCAACCCACTAACTCATCCCTGTGCAGCTTTTGGTCACTCAGCCACCAGCAGCTGGCACATTTGAACAACTATCATGTTGCCTCCACTGTTCTTAAAATAACCAGGCAGCATCACCCCCCCCCCCCTCTCCCCCCCCCCCCCCCCCCCCCTCAACCCTACCACATGGTTACAGTTAAGTACATGAATCAGGCGCCACTGCCGGTGTGTGTGAGAGGGCTGTAGACGGGAGGCACACGAATGCACTTCACGCCGCCGCGGCTCGTCGCTGCCACTGCAGCCGGTGCGTGCGGGGAAGGAGAGGACTCGCGGAGCGTCTCTTCTTCTCCCCCCTCCGCCCCCCCCCCCCCCATAACACGCGGGAGGAGGCGGAATGGCTTGAGAATCAGACAACGCGGACTCGATCTCGATCGGCTGATGTGCGATGGCTCTCTGACTGTGTGTGTGTGTGTGTGTGTGCGTGTGTGTGTGTGCATGCGTGCGCGTGTGTGTATGTGCGCGTGTGTGTGCGTCCGTCCGTCTTGCCGCGAATTGCTGCAGTGCTGTTTTTTTTTCTTTTTTCCAGGTGTTGCGATATGTGTGTGTGCGAGTGAGTGCGTGCGCGTGTGTGCGTGCGTAAGCGGCGGTGTAGCCTGGTGTAAATCTCTTAACGAATTGGACTAAGCCGGGGGGGGGGGTGGGGGGGACGGAATCTGATGTCACATGTGCTTCATTGGAGGAGACGGGGCATCTGCGAGCGGGATTTTGTGGAGGATGCTGCGGCAAGTGATCCACAGAGGGCTCAAGGCTTCGTTCTACTGGCTGGGCTTATTCGTTAGCAGGCACCCCGTGTTCTTCCTCACCGTCCCCGCGGTCCTCACCATCATCTTCGGCTCCACAGTGCTCAGCCGATTCACGCCGGAGACGGACTTGGAGGTGCTGGTCGCGCCGACCCACAGCCTCGCCAAGATCGAGCGCAGTCTCGCCAACAGCTTGTTCCCCATCGACCAGTCGAAGCACAAGCTGTACTCGGATCTGCACACGCCGGGCAGATACGGCAGGCTCATCCTGCTCGCCGGGTCCGGGGGGAACATCCTGGAGCTCGCCGACCAGGTCCTGCGGGTCCACAAGCAGGTGCTGGACCTGCGCGTCAATTACAAAGGGTTCAATTACACGTTCGCGCACCTCTGCGTGCTGAGGCACCGGGACAAGCGCTGCCTCCTGGACGACATCGTCACCATCTTCGAGGACATCGGGCAGGCGGTGCTCTCCAACAGCACCTTCCATAAGGTGCCCGTGAGCTATCCGAACACGACGCTGAAGGTGAGGTTTCTTTATATTTTGCGCGCCCGCACAGACACACACACACACACACACACACACACACACACACACACACACACACACACATGCATGTCAGTCCGGGCCTGTGCATATAGCCCCCCTCCAAAAATAAAAAATAATCCCTCCATCAGAGCTGTGGTGACGGTGCAGCAGCAGTCAGCATGTGAATAGCAGGAGCTCGGAGCTTGCCATTATTTGTGAATGAAGGAAGGAAGCCGGGCTGTGTTGTGTTGTGTGTGTGTGTGTGTGTGCGTGTGTGTGTGCGTGTGTGTGTGTGT
>NW_022280155.1:307199-331512 GCF_004355925.1 Anarrhichthys ocellatus | reverse complement strand
ACACACACACACACACACACACAGGGATATCCTGCCTTTTTTTTTTTTTGATGCAGTGTCTCCCCTCCTGCCTTCTCTGGGGCAGCACATGCGTGCATGCAGCATGACATGGCTCCACGTAATAGCTGATAGACTCCCATGGCATCCTCTCCTGCCTGGAATTCTTTCCTCTCGGTCTCCTCCAGTGAGATCTGACCGCGCACATGCAGCTGAGTCGATGCTTTTAGCAGCAGCAGCAGCAGCAGCAGCAAAGCAACAAGATGATGCTTGTGGCTGCACGTTCAGTGCACAGGCCCACAGATGCATCGCACAAGTGTGGGTGTGCTCTGCAGATGGAGCCCGGTTGCTATATGTCTGATCGGGCGTGCGCGTGTGAGGCTTTTACACTGAAAATCTGTTGCACACATGCAAGAGTACATATACTGTCTGCCTTGGCTTTTCTTGTGTGTATGTGTTGTACAAAGAATGAACAGATGTACATCCGTGTCACACCCCAAGACATGTGCAGTGCTAGGTTCAGGGTTTGTTGCGAGTTTTAGATCTCTATTGTGCTGCGTTCAGGGTACTGTACAGATTTGATAGACAGTGGGCCTCATGCATTTTTTTTTGCGCTTTTCGAAGTACTAGAGTTTGTTATAGTGTTTGATTTCAACTCAAACCAGATTGTCTTTTAGGGTTTAGAGGGCATGATATACATTCTGTTTCATATTTATTATCATTCTTATCTACCCAAACTCTTCCTCACTGCCAGTATTTAGCTCATTTAAAAAAGAAAAATAATATAATTGAGTATCATATGTACATCTTAAGTAAAGAGGCAACAATGAAACACCAAAGTAGGGTTTACGTGTTGTACTACCTTGTCATTCGCGAGTACCTTCATCATTTCAAGCGTTAACCGTGGAAGGCATTTTATTTTGGTGTTCAGGGGCACTCTTACCCAGAAAACATCTTGTTTTCACAGGCCACAAATTCTTCATCCAATGCAAGGAAACATACGTGTTACATTTGGGGGATTTTAAAGAGAATGCATGAATATCCCATAAACAAATTTAGATTATTTTCAGTTGGATGTTTGGATTATTAAAGAAGTGCTATTAGTCCATTGATCCAAACCCTTGGCGTACATGCTTGCTCTTAGACGCTTTTGGATTTTCCCTGTAAAGTGCACAGCTGACCGCTCTGGAAAACCACATTTACTTTGTTGAAATTTTATCCTCAATTTCCCTTCTGCTGTAGTTCTTCATCCCCTTTTCTACATTTCTTTTGGTTTTGGTTGCAACAGATATTTAAGAGAAGGTTGCAGCGTGAGGCCCAATGGACACAAGCACACACTATAACACACTCATTCAGCACTATATATATATATATATATATACACATATATACAGCATTGCCTCTACATAACATTGCTGTTCACTGGGGAAAAAAGCATGCATCTTCATATTTTGGGGATTTAGAATGAAGCGATCAATGTCTGGGTTGAGAAAGTCCAACCTCTTAAAGGGACACCTCCAGTGTCCGAGTGTGGTATAGCATGATGTACTCCTCAGTAGTCAGTGTTTTACCTACAGTGGATGGAGTTTAGAGAAAAAGACAGGAGTAGCACGGGAGCAAAGCAATGCACTGCTGTGGACGGGGCCAGCAGCAATCTGATATTCTTTTTTTTTTTTTAAGGCGTCAAAAAGATGTTTCAAGTGTACGCCATATTTAGAATATTTTCCGCCCTTTTGTTGTCAGACAGCCATTTCCATCAGGGAGCTGAAGCCGTGGGCTATGCTTTCTTTAAAGCCACCAGACTCCTTTGAAAAAAGTAATTGAACACAGGAGCTGCTGCTCTACCGCTGCCATCGTTGGTTAGTTTGTTTTAAAACACCAAAGCCACACAACAACAGTGATTTCCCCAAACTTTTTCTACGAGGAGCCACTTATTCAAAATGACAAACCGCTGCGAACAAACTCGTAAACAGGCCTCATGTAAAAATCGTGAGAGGAGAGAATGTGTGCGTAAAAGAACGTTCCTGAGCATTTTTACTGCCAACTAGGTAAACCAGCCGTTTGGAAGAAATGTACATTTGGGAAATCACACTTTCTTTTTATGCATGTTTCTTCACAAATGAGACCAACTAAATGCATTTAGTTGGCTTAGTTGAGTAACAGGCTATCTCATTCTTTTCATTTCCTCTCCTCAGTTAAACAAACAGATGTACGCTAGCCTTTCATATTAGAAGCAATGTTATAAGTAGACTTAACAATAATACGGACATTCAGGCTCCCTCATGTGGCCCACAAGTGTTCTGCAGATATAATTGTTTAATAAAAGACTGTGGAAGAAATTCTGCAAATTCATTTGCAGACCCCAAAAATGTTTTCCTGCGTCCCACCCATGGGTCCCCAACCAGTCTTTGGGATTGACTGTTCTAAAGGGTTACTCCGGAGTCACTTAAACGGATATCGATACGTCTACAGCAGCACTATGTGAATGAGCACTATGAGGATAAGCACCTCATGCAACCCCAATCCGAACTGTCCCCTTTAAGAAAAATACACCATGATCTGGAAAATGTGTCACTGATCTGAAATACTGGGCGGATTTATTTAAAAGTCGGCATTTTGGAGATGCCGCAGTCCAAAGAAGGCGTCGATGAGAACCGAACGTTTTTCATAGCGAACATTACGACAAGAGAGGAGAGGCACAGGTGTAATTAATAACAATAACGACCCAGGCTCAGTTCAATGAAGCGTTCCGGCGAGTCAGCACACACACACAATACCAGGACCTCCCGTTAAGTGGAACGCGGCCATCATTATTGTCATTAAATACACCTGCCGTGGGAAAACAAAGGTATATTACCGCACTGTGTCGTGATACGCAGTGAGCCACATAATTTATCCTCATACAGGCTGTATAACAAAAATAATTTTTGTGCTGGAGAGCCGCACGATTAGAATGAGACAATTAGAATGAGACTCTTCAGTCTTGGCTCTGTTGGAGAACAAACAGCCACTCAGCAGAGTCATATAGCTTATATTCACTATTAAATAGACATACATGCAGCAATATCTCTATTTAAAGTTTATTTTTATTCTTTTGCCTCTGTATTTCTCACGTTGTCACTCGGCGGTGAGATTGTTAAAGGATTAGTTCACCTCAGGATACAACTACAGTACCTTCAGTGGCATCAGGCCACTGCTGCTGCCCCAATGGAGGACGGAGAATGGACTTTTGTTCCTGTTGCTGAGTCTTTCAGGTTCCAATTATGAGGGTTCATAGTGAGGTCTGTGGTTAATCCGGCGTAACAGGACATTGTTGTTGGAGAGTTGCCGTTTATCAGATTCAGATTGCACTGCAGCGACGTTTTGACCCACGCAAGCAATCTTCCTTCCAGTTGAATGGCAGAACTGTACATATTTGAAGAAATCACCTTTGGGCTTAGGGGGAAGAAGTTTCTTTCTGCTCAAATGATTTCATTCAGCTTATCGACTAATGGAAATAATGATGAAGGCTGCAGCTAACAAGTATTTCTATTATCAATTATCGTTGTTTTTTTGACTAATTGATTAATTGTTTGGTCCATAAAAGGTCATAAAATAGTAAAAAGTTAAAGACATACCAAAACCCAATTATATTTTGTTCACAACGATATAAAAAACAGAAAAGCAGAAAGAATTGAAAAGCTAAAACTAATGAATATATAATAATATAATAATATGAAAAACCCAGCAATTTAACCTAGGAGTTGCTGGTCTACCGCTGCCATGATTAGTTTGTTTGTTTTAAAACACAAAAGTCACACAACAGTGTTTTCCTAAACTTTTTCTTTGAGAACCGACTTATTCAAAATGAGAAACCATCGCGAACCAATTCTCAACATGCCTTATCAATAAATCGAGAGGGGAGTGAATTTGTGCGTAAAAGAACATGTTTTACTGCCATTTCCAACTTTCTGGTATCTAAAGTAAGTAAACAAGATATCTGGAAGAGATTTATACGTTTGAATCACAATTCATCTGCTGACGTTTCTTTTTGTCTCATTGATTAATCGCTTGGTCCATAAAAGGTCATTAAATAGTACAAAAAATATATAAAAATATGAAAAAATTTAAGCCAGCAGAAACAATTTAAAAGCTAAACCCAGACTCCTTTCAGAAAAAAACAGTGATTTAACACAGGAGTAGCTGGTCTACCGCTGCCATGGTTGGCCATACCTCGTTTGGCCATCCATGGCAACATCGTTTCGCTTTTTTGTTCGAAAAAATGATAATCAATGATTCAAAGTCAATCTACAGTAATCATGCATGGCACACTCGCTTTATCATTAACTCCTTCCTGACACAAATTCCAGTTTTTCTGTTCTTGAAGGTTGGTGTGACCTCCTTCCTCTCCGGCTCCCCTCAGTCTCTCTCCCGTGTTCCTGAGTTCTCCTTCTCTCACCATCTGCCCGTTTGACGAGCCGTCTGGGCTAATTAATTTTCCGGACTTCTCATGCCTCATACTCCGCTTTGATGTCATAAACTTGGGGTTTATTTCTGTTGCTTGTTATACAGACAAAATCCTACTTTTTTGCTGAGCTGAACTTTAGCTCTGTTCCCAGGAGAAAATGCTTCAAATATGTGTTCTTTGTTGTGCCCCCTCTGCTGCACTTTCAGCCGTGTAATCTTTTGAAACTGTCAGGAGTTACAAAAATATAATGACATTAAACAGTATGATTTAAAAAAAAGAATCAACAAATGGGGCATCATGAATAAATTAGGAGAACTATATCTAATAAAGAATTATCAATATGAAAGTACAATTATGCAGCATTCAAATGTGAAAAAGCTCTTAATAACAATAAAGATATTATGTATACATCGTTTTATATGCTGAAGCACAAAGTGCTTTCCAGATTAGAAGATTTACAGAATAAAACTTTTTATGATATTTAACAAATTCAGTGTTACAAACGAAAATGACATCACATCAAGGAGCACTCAGCCCATACATAAACAGATGGAGGTGCAACTGCAAAAATAACATTTTTTAAAATATCTTCATATAATTAAGTAAGATGTGGAAAGGGGAAATAACCACGTATATTCAAACAAATATGATGCATGTATCAGAAGTGATCGCATAATAAACAGACAGAATTCCAATAAAAGTCCTGAATTCAAAACAGATAAAAGTGGAAAATATCTGGAAGTGCAACAATAAAGGTACAAATAAAACTCTACGTAAAGAGGAGATATGAACTGGTGCAATAATGGAAAAGTAAAACTTTTTTAAGTGTAGATCGTCTTGTAAAAGTGAGTTTTAAGGAGGCACTTCAAAGCTGCCATGGAGGCTGGTACAAAGCCGAGCGGCCACAACCGAAAATGCACAATCAACCTTGGCTTTCAGTCTGGTCGGTGGAAGGACTAAAAGGCTTAGGTCAGCGGATCTTAGGGGCCTGGCTGGGCTCTAAGGGGCTAAAAGGTCTCTGATATAATATGGTACCAGATCATGGATGGCCTCTTAGGTAATTGATAGAATCGTGAAATGAATTCTAAAGGTAATAGGCAACCAGTGCAGTGGTGCTAAAAGCAAAGAGATATGACAAGACCTCATAGATTTAGTTCATAATCTGGCTGCAGAGTTCTGGATGAATTGCAATTGTGGGAGTTTAAACGGGTAAAGACAGATTTATAGTACGTGATGATATAAAAGCATGTATGCTTTTTTTCCTGTGTCATTCAAATTGAGCATGTGTCTTATCTTACAGATGTTTCTTAATTGATATTGATATTGCTGCTCAGCGGATGAGTGGCAAAGGTTACCCCATGGTTGCCATAGACTTAACACTGTCAGTAAGTGACGCAATGGAGGACTGTATCTGTAGTTTATGATGTTCTCCACCAAAGATCAAAACCTCTGTTTAATGGCTACCGAATTGTAGGATGTTAGCTGCCAGCCAGTCATTGTCAATGCACTGTGGTTTCATCCTGCATCCATACCACTAGCAGCCTATTATCAGGTGGTCAAATAGAGCTTGCTGATTGCTAGTTGAAGAGCCAAAGCTGTTGCAGCAACAGATTGGACGTATAGCAACGCTGGTATCTGATCATCTGCTGATAGCCAATTGGGCTCTCAGTTTGAGTTTTCCTATACCGACAGTCAGTTTGTCTCAGGTCATATAAATAAACTGAACGGTTGGTTGGTAGGTCGGTCAGAGAACCACTTTGTTTCAAAATGAAATATCTATATGATGGTTTGCCATGAAAGACATCCAGGTGACTTTGGTGATCCCCTGACTTTTCCTCTAGCGCCACCAGCAGGTTGATATGTTTTGTTTTTTATTAAAATGTCTTATCAATAGTTCACGCAATGTATGTCCTCAGAATGAGTTTTAATCACTGTGGTATTCCCCTGACTTTTCCTGCACAAACTAGTCACGCTGTTTTTAGTGCTAATTAGCTAATGTTAGCATGCAAGCAAGCTGAACTGAGAGGAACATAGTAAGATTGTACTTTCTTAGCATCAGCATGTTTGCTCTAGTCACAATTGATAATCAGTTTTGTTGCAGCTTAATTTTCTGTCAATCAACTAATTGATTGACCTTATAACCCTGCACTACAATTTCTTCTTACCTATCAGCCTACATATATGCCGACACCAATGTATTTCTGATGTGCTAATAGTAATGACCTCTGTCTGAGAAACAAAGGTGACAGTGACGTTATAGTATTGTAGCAATGCAAAACCTCTTAGGGAGGAGGTCCAGTCCATGTTGAGCATGTTGAGTCTTTAATGCTATTACCATACGTTTTATAACCTTAATCAAGCAATTTAGTTGCCCAGACAGCAATCTTAAAGGTGGCTGATCAGAAAACACTACAAATTCTTTGTGTAATAGTCATTCGTAATAGTTTTGCGAGGCACTGGCAAACTTATGCCATCGAGCCCAAAGGGCTGCTAGATCGGAGAGCAATTGAATCAATTGTTTTGGAAAGTAATGACAATTTTCTTTTTCTTTCATCCGTTATCCTGCAATACAAAATTTATAATGTTTTTATTTTGACACATCGAAAGTGATAGCAAATGAAACGGCGCATCAACTTGAGACAGCAAGGCCGTGGATGTGCTAGTCTTCCTGGATATAGAGTGTCTATTCTATTGTCAAATGTTTACAACAAGTTGTCATATTGTGATAATACGAGACCTTATTATCACTGATGTTGTTCATCAGTGAACAACAGACAGCTCACCCAGACGGCTTCACCATCCTCGCTGGAGATTTCAACCATGCTAACCTTAAGACTGTCCTTCCCAAACTACATCAGCATGTTGATTTCCCAACAAGAGGGGAAAACATTTTGGATCTGGTCTACACTACTCACAAAGGAGTGTACAAGGCCTCACCCCTACCCCACATAGGACTCTCTAACCACATCACCGTCCTGCTAACGCCAGCATACAGACCAAGAGTGAAAGTCTCCAGACCGGTTCTGAAGCAGGTACAGGTGTGGCCAGATGGGGCCTCCTCCGCTCTCCAAGACTGCTTTGACACAACAGACTGGGGAATGTTTAAGCAGGCAGCCACATACAACAATCACACAGACATAGAGGAGTACACAGACACTGTTACTTCTTACATTAGTAAGTGCATTGATGATGTGACTCATATAAAAACCTTCATCACTCGGGCTAACCAGAAGCCAGGGGAAGTGCATCGGCTGCTGAGGGCCAGAAACAACGCCTTCAGAGCCGGGGATGAAACTGGCCTGAGAAGAGCGAGAGCCGACCTGTCCCACGGCATCAGGAAAGCAAAACAGGAATACACGAATAAGATAACCAGTCACTTTAAAGACAGCAGAGATACACGGAGGCACAGATCTGCGACAGCAACATCTCTCTGCTAAGCAACCTCAACAGCTTCTTTGCACGGTTTGAAACGCAAAACATCACACGTCCACACAAGACTCCGCCCCCTCCCCACGATCAGGCTCTGTGCCTGTCTGCTGCCAGCGTGAAGAGGACACTCTCCACTATCAACACCCGCAAGGCAACAGGTCCAGACAACATCCCTGGTCGTGTGTTGAAGGACTGTGCAGAGGAGCTTAAGGATGTCTTCACGGATGTCTTTAATACTTCTGAGACAAGCTGTTGTTCCATCATGCTTCAAGGCCACCATCATCATACCTGTGCCAAAGAAATCCACTCCGTCCCGCTTTAATGACTACCGTCCGGTGGCACTGACCCCCATAATCATGAAGTGCTTTGAACGGCTAGTCATGTCACATATCAAATCCATTCTTCCCCCCACCCTGGACCCTTTCCAGTTTGCATACCGTGCCAAACGGTCCACGGAGGATGCAATCTGCTCTGCTCTCCACCCAGCCCTCACCCATCTGGACTCAAAAGACTCATATGTGAGAATGCTGTTCATAGACTTTGATGTTTATATATAGTTCAGCATTCAACACCATAATCCCACAAAAACTCATCTTCAAACTTGACCAGCTGGGGCTCAACACCTCGCTGTGTAACTGGCTGCTGGACTTCCTCAGTGAGAGGCCACAAGCAGTACGTGTCGGCAACAACACCTTGAGCAGCATCACACTGAGCACAGGGGCCCCTCAAGGCTGTGTGCTCAGTCCACTGCTCTTCACCTTGCTGACACACGACTGCACCACAACCTACAGCACCAATCACATGGTCAAGTTTGCAGACGACACAACTCTGGTAGGTCTCATCACCAACGACGATGAGACCCACTATAGGAAGGAGGTCAGCCTTCTGACCACATGGTGCAGAGACAACAACCTCCTTCTGAATAACAGCAAGACCAATGAGGTTATTGTTGACTTCCGGAGAGGCCACACTCAACACCCACCACTGACCATCAATGGTGCTGATATAGAGAGAGTGAGCAGCACCAAATTCCTGGGGGTGGACATCAGTGAGGACCTCTCGTGGACAGCCAACACAACATCACTGGCAAAGAAAGCTCAGAGGCGCCTCTACTTTCTCCGCAAACTGAAGAAGGCAAGAACACCATTACCCATCCTGTGCACCTTTTACCGAGGCACCATTGAGAGCATCCTGACAAACTGTATCACTGTGTAGCACTGACTACAACAGGAAAGCCCTGCAGCGCATAGCGAACACAGCTGGAAGGATCATTGGTGCCTCACTCCCCTCCCTGCAGGACATATACGACACCCGCCTCACCCGCAAAGTGTCCATGATTGTGCGCGACTCCAGCCACCCCTCACACAGTCTCTTCAGCCTCCTGCTCTCTGGGAGAAGATACCGGAGCCTCCGTGCTCTCACCACCAGACTCTCAAACAGCTTCGTCCACCAGGCTGTTAGGAAGCTGAACTCTCTCCCTCTTCTCTTTTAAGACTCCCCATGTCCAACTGCTGCTAAATACAGATTGATAGTTTTTTGTTTTTTTTTCTCTTATTATATATATATTGTCTAAATGTTTTTTTTATCTATTGCACTGTATTCACTTTATATGTTTATATGTTGGACTAGAGAGAAACGTATTTTCAACTCCCCTGTATGTCCAGTACATTGTGGAATTGACAATAAAGCAAACTTTGAACTTTGAACTTTGAACCTTAGCAAAGAGTAATTTGTCTGCTCTGGGCTTCCGTAGATAAAGCTCTGATGGTCAAAATAGATTTAAAAAGGCAGAGGTCTGCTATATCTGGAGTGCACACACATTCTAACACTAATAATATTGTGTTTGACAAGATAAAGCTTCTTGTTGCATTCATGAGGGGCCAGGGAAATTGAGTGCCGGATTGAATTAAGTTATTGGTAGTTTGGGTTAGTATGCTGCGTGGCAATGTCAAGCTAAGGTCAACGGCTATTTTAACCCCCCCATTCACTTTAATAAATCATAAAATTGGAGGTGAGAGCGGCAGCGCCGAGGCAGCAGGATATCAGCCGATATGCAGAGAGGGAGGTCCGTGACAGTTTAAATGCTGCAGGAGGGGGGATGTGATTGGAGGATGGGAGAACTAGCTATATGTGTGTGTGTCAATAATTGGCTCGCCGCAGAGTGCGTTTGGGTAATTGATAATAAAAAACAGTCAATACAATCCTCAGATCGTTCTCCTGAAACTGCACTAGAACCCTTCATTTAGAATTTTCAGCATACAATATATTTTCTTAATTTGAAATTTGCCTGGAGTCATGAATTTGGATAATATCATTTCTTTTGTAAAATGAAAACTAAAAGGCACAATACCACTGAAATCATTTGATTTCACTGAATTGTTGCCCAACCATGCCACAATAGTTTATGTATTTTTATGTTTAAATGGATAGATTGGTTGCATTGTAGATGACAATGAATGAAAGGAAGCCAGAAAGTAAACTACTCCAAACGGTGCATTTGTGACACAAAATAAATATTGCGTTACTTTGTGGGTTGAACACCTTCATGATTCTTTTCTCGATGAAAAACAGAAATCAACAAGTATTTGATTCGGTGATGTCCTCGAGAATTTAAATGTTGCACCTTGAGATGTTTCTGATGTTGAAGGTGCATTTCACGCTGTTCTGATATCTGATCTGTGATCAGACTATACATTTGAGTTTCACATATATACTACTTTTTATAAACTAGTTTTAGGCTTCAAGATTAAGCTTTAGTCTAATTTAAGTAGTGGAGCTCCCCCAAAGGCTGTTCATACTCAAGAAATAGTGATATTCTGTTTCCTTAGAAAACAGTAAAAGTATATTAACACTACATTTGTTAGATCAGGGATGATGCATTTTTGTAGGCCAAACCCAGAAGTTAGCATCACACTGGTTCCCTTGACAAAATAAATGTATATGATACTCACACGTTTTGTTCTGCAAGATAATCTTCACAAACAGTCCTTTTATGATTTGTGAAGTGTGAATGTAATCGGCAGATGTAAAAAGCTAACGTTAGGCTATAAACTAACTAAAATACCGTCTCATGAGTAAGTGAGACTGCTCAGCACAATGTAGTCTCAAATTCACGTGTCAGACGTAAAAGCAAAATCATGAGACTACAGGTATTTACTGACTTACTTCAAGTCAAAGAACCGAAACATCATGTTGTGTTCCCCAGGCATCTAACCAAAAACCCATTGAAAAAGAAATGCTAACTCATCTCCTGGTTTAAGGACTCCTTCCTGCACCACTCTATTGAATGCTTTCTCTGTATAAATGTGTTCATGAAACCTGGAAGTGTCTCTCTCCACCTCTCCCGCCCGTCACCAGAGGAGAGTTGTCACTTCCTGCCTTTTCACATATCACTGTACTCCTTACAGGGATTTCTCTATACACACACACACACACACACACGCACACTTGCTTTCGTGCGGTGCCCTATCCACCACCTGCTCTCGTTCTTTATCTCTTTGTCTCTAACACACACGTACACTGAGATCTATATTTTCTCTTTGCTAAAGGGTGCCGACAAAACAAGAACAGAAAACAAAGCTTGAGCGTTTTCTTCAGAAAGCTCTGCCGCGATGATGCACGTGTTTCCGCCCTGCACACGGTCTCTGCACAGCATTGGCTCAGTTTGGGCTGCAGGAGTTTCTAGATAAGTGCGGTGGAACTGTTGAGATTCATTTTAATAAAGCTTTAGTGAAGTTGCAAAAGTCAGTGCGGTAGATTGATTTGACCTTTGTGAAATTAGAGCTAAAGCTTTCCGAGTTCCCTGAGCGATTACTGAGTGATTACATTACACAAACACACTTGTACACTGTCGTGAAATGACAGCTTTGAAGCACAGAGTGGGAGGGTTTTTGAGAGTAATAGTGCAGCGCGGAAATAATGCAGAGATCTTGCCTGATAAATTGATATATTAGAGGTAGTCAGTTACATAATGCCCGGCCCTAACAGGAGGGCATTGACTTATGAATGTTATCAATTATGTGACTTTTAAGGTGCAGTGTCCACCACCACTTATGTATCCTGCTGCCCACGTAATGCCACGGCACGATAACTCATCCATTTAGTTTTTTTGTCTCTCTGCTGCTAAATTGTTCACAGAAACTGAAGCAAACAATCACTGGGATTTATTATTATCTAGAAGCGAGAGATTTATATCAAGCTCCCCCCCCGATGTGAAACAGCATGCTGCGGCTGTTTGACTGTGCTGGATTATTGTGCTCGTAACAAAATGAATTTATATCTACAATAAGATGTTAATTAACGTTGACGTTGCTCCGGTTGCAACAATGAAGCAGCGTGCCGCGTGGGAGTTCACGATGTTGTGCGGCCGGTCGGTTTACTCAGGAAAGAGAGAAAGTGTCTCAATAAAGCATCGAACTTTGATGTATGTGCATGATTGCATTGGTCATGATGAAATTCAGGAAATGCACTGCATTCTTAAATGGGTCATACAGGTGGCTACCATAATCCGTGAATGTTAAAGCCAGGGTGCAAGTGCATTAAGATAAAAAATGAACAATACTGTTCCTGTCTTAGTTGGCTGTGACACTGAATCCCCAAGCTGAACTGTATCAGGATCCCTTTAGGGCTATTATCAGCTTAGCCATGATAAACAGTAGCTTCCTTACTTCCTGGTTAAAAGCACTTTGGATATATATTCCCTTTATGAAAGCTATTTAGACATTTACTCAGAACTGGAGACACTGCGATGTCTACCAGACACACTCTGCCTTCTCAAGTCACCTCACAGCACATCCCCACCCCTACGGACAGCTGTCTCATTGATGGCTGTCACTTTCAAGCCGTTTCACGTCATTCAGATACAGAGACACCGTTGACTGTTTGGGAAAATGATTACCCAGGACCAGATTTAGGTAATTATTATAATCATATGGCATCTTAGATTTAATGAACTGGAAAAGAAAAACACGGACAATTTCCAGACCGGCCAACACCGCGGTAGCGACCTGTCTATCACAAGGTAGCCCCGCCCTAAAGCATACCCTGCTTTATAGTCTATTTGACTCTAAATGAACCATAATTTTCTAAATAAACATCATGCTGTATTGAAGAAGACTTGAAACTAGAGATTGAGACCATAAACTCATGTTTACAATGTTTACTGAGGGAATAAATCAAGAGAGAAGTAGAGTCATTTTCTCATAGACTTCTATACAATCAGACTTCATTTTGCAACTCGAGTCGCCCCCTGCTGGTCATTAGAAAGAACGCAGGTTTAAGGAACTTCCGCATTGGCTTCACTGGATGTTGCTGCCTGAGGCCGATAAAGGATCAATGATTCTGCCAGACTAGACTAACATATTCAACTAAACAACCCCATGCCCCTGCACTGTAGGAGCTAAATGCACACACAGAATTGTTATACATGTTTAATTGTTTCAGTTTGTGTCAGATTTAACTTGAGGCATTCTTAGGTCACCGTCTTCCTCAGCTGTTCTCTTTCTTTTCTACTGCTGCTTAAACTAAAATATATATTGTACATATTCAGCGCTACCATTGCTGTATAAATGAGAATGGTTCGGCCAGCAATAACCTCAGTTCTGTATTTTCTTCCTGGCAGACTAACGGACAGACTTTTATTGCCCCGGCTGCTCTGCACAACTCTTATTGCACATCACATTATCTCCAAACTCTCGCCACCGTGGTGTCTTGAATGCGCTGTGTGATTAAATGAATTCAGTCCTAACAATGGAGCGGTACATCAACCCTCATCAACCAGTTCTGTCCACAGCTGTGAGCCGAGTTCGAGCGAAACAGTAAATCAACACTGAAGCAAAAGAGGCAGAGAACTGCTGCTGCACTGCTCCGCGTGGGCTGGAACTCTCCGGTATATTGTACAGCTGGCTGCATCCCAATCACTGGTGTTCCCCGTCTGCTGTCAAGGCCAACAATACTGGTTTCCAGTCAAATGGTGTGATTTAAAATGTGTTTTTCACTTCCGTCAGAGCTCATGTCAGATATCTTTAAATCACCTTTGCAGGATGGCCGTGTGTCCTTCATCGGCCACCAGCTGGGAGGTGTCTCCTTCTCGCCCAACAGCCGCGACCAGCAGGTCAAGTTCGCCCGGGCCGTCCAGATCACCTACTACCTCCGCAACCACGGACCCGTGGTGCAGGATGCCATCGCTGAGCGCTGGGAGAACGAGTTCTGCGCACTGGTCAGCCGGCTGTCGACGGCCGAGGCGCCCCACGCGCCCGACCAGCTCCACATCCAGTCGCTTACCTCCTTCAGCCTGTGGCGGGACTTCCACCAGACGGGCGTGCTGGCCAAGGGGGAGGTGCTGGTCAGCCTGGTGCTGGTGCTCCTGGCCGCCACCATCTCCAGCTCCATGCGGGACTGCCTGAGGGGGAAGCCGTTCCTGGGCCTGCTGGGTGTGCTGACCATATGCATTGCCAACGTGACGGCCGCGGGGATCTTCTTTATATCGGACGGGAAGTTCAACTCCACGCTGTTGGGGATCCCATTCTTTGCCATGGGTGAGTGTGAGCGCCAGGTTGTGACTGAGTCCGACTGTGTGTTTTGGGTGTGTGGTGGTTGGTTGAGGATCTTATCAGGAGTTGACACTCACATCGGGTTGATTGGGGGGGAAAGGGATTAGCAGAATTGTGATGGGCTTTTCCTCGGAGGAGATGCCGGCTGTTCTTTGTAGCTGTGGCAAAATACGAAGAGCTACATATGTGCAGCACATTCTTTGGCCTGTCAATTGTGCACATTTCATTCTCGTGCAAGGTCTTTCATCTTTTCATTGAAGTCATGTTTTCCTCAGTGTGGTGCAGGGGCCGGCAACCTTTTTCATTTTTAAATTGTCTTGTTCATCAATGTGCCATGTGAACATTAACTTTATTTATCTCATCAAAATTGAAATGTCCAGCGGATCTAAACATTTTTCCATCCATATAGGCAATGTGCATAGCAACCAAAAAAGAATACATTTTCTCCATTGTATATATATGAGAGCACTATACAAGCAGGCTGCCATCCTTGTAAAACAAATCCACATCTGGGTGTAAATCATTAACTCTTCCAAACTTCCACCGATCTTGATTATCAGCATTAAAGTTACCAAATTCTGCAAGGAGTCAACGAGTACTAGCCAATCAGAGGCAGAGTAGGGCAGGTTTTTGCCAAATGCAAGTGGGGGGGGGGGGGGGGGAATCAAACAGCAAATAAATAATGTAAATGACAGCATGCGCAACTGCCAAGAGTTGTGAAAAAGGTCATTTGACATCCATAAGAGAGAGACATTCCTAATAACACTTTCTTGCACACTTATTGCTAGTGTGCCATTGATGAGCTTGCCAATGGTGGCACGTATTCTGGCACGTATTCTGGTGTGGTGGACTTAGTAATAAACATCATAGACCCTTTTACAGTCAATGTCGTAAAACATATGTGTTTACCCCAGCCTTCCAGACGAGATAGCAAGCTTTAGACAATTAATCAAAACTGTTAACAGCTTCAAAATATCTAGTTGTTGCATGTTTGGTTGTAAGAATCGATATTCCACCAGCCGACTCTATTTCTACAGAATTCTGACCGGATCATGACCCTTTCAGAGAAACGGATGTTTAACGAGTGGCGATTTTAACTGGTGAGTTTCAGCCAGATTTCGTAAAGGGTTGGCGTAGATAATAAACACAGATGAGTATGTATTTAATCAGAGAGTCACTGATTAAAAGGGTCACTCTTTTACCGGCGGCATATGTGCTGGACTGATCAAAAATTGCTCTTGTTTGTAGCGCCCATTTAAAACCCAATAAAGTCAAAACTTTGAGTGTATGTCATGGTATTTGACTTGATTTACATGACAAATAACAGTTATAAGCATCATATAATGTCTAGCTGTAACGTTACACGCTAGGTTACACGATAGGTACGCGAGTTACGACAACAAAAATATGGTAAAATGAGTCCACGTTGACTTTTGGTTTCACACCAGACACGGACAGCGGTCGCTCGTGTGAAAGTCCTCCTATGTTTGTGTTGTTTGACCCTTCCATCCACCACTGACCTCCTCCTTTGTTCCTGCCACAATAACCACGGCCACTACATCTCGACGTCGTTCTCTCGTCTTGTATCGGTCATCACCCATGTCAATAGATGATAACGGCCCTCTGAACCCACTAATAGGCGTAGCAGACCCTTATCTATGAGGCTGGTAACCGCTGATAACGCCTATTCAATTGGCTGATATCGTTCAAGGACGGCTGACATAGCTAACCAGCAAGAGAGGGGCGGGTCGCACACATCAACACGGATCAGCTTTTGGTGATTTCTTTCTGATTTAATGTGAAATCTGGGTTTAGATCTGTGTTTCTGATTCTCATTAGATGTTGCCACATCCTGTCCTCTACTAATGGCATTGTACATTATTTTATACCTCCATTCTACCCTAAATCTTACTTATATTATATGTAACAGAATAAGATTGTGTAGACTCTTAATATACTGTATATTATTTTCCTTATCTCTTCCTCCCCGTCGGCCCTCTCTTTGCTTCTTCAGACATCCTCTGTTCAACTAAAGTATATCTTGCATTTCCTCACTGTGCGCTCTTAAGGTCACTGGTTCCCTGGGGCTTTGGTGCGGCTCGGCTGCGGGCCGGCTGACATAACTGAAGTTTTAGTAAGACTCGAGAACAGGAGGCTGGATCAGCTCCTTGTGACCTAGAGGCGAGGAGAGGAGAGGGAGGTGCGACGAGGGGGGCGGGGTGGTGAGAGAGGCTAAAAGTGAGAGTCAAGGAGAAAAGAGTGAGGAAGAAAAAAAACCTTGTGTGATGAATAGGATCGAACTAAAGGAGGGCACAGAGGAAGAGGGAATGGACAGAGACAGATACGGAGGGGAAGAGGTAGAGGAGAGGGGAAGAAAGCCACGTAACGGGGGGAAGAGGGGAAGGGCAAAGGGGATGGAGAGGAGTTGATTAAGTCTGTAATTTCATGTGACAGGACCCCAACAGCAGCAGATGTCCACCCTCCTCTTGGGAGGTCCTGACTGAGACACACCCCTATCACTATATCAACGCCACATCAGGGCAGATGCTGAGTGAAATGGATCCTGACACTTTACAAGTAATGGCAGTGTGGCGCCCCCTGCTGAGATGAGATCACCAGGTTTAATGCAAACTATGAGTTGAAACATTATTATATCATTTTTTAATGACATTTTATTTTTTCTATCATGATTTTTCAAGTTGGTGTCCCCACAGTGCACTTTGTGTTAGTAGGTGGAAGTGAGTCTGGGCAGTTTTCAGTAGGGACGAGTACGAGAAGTAGATTCATCAATCACCAACCGGACCAGAAAAAAAAAAATGTGAGCCCAAATAAAAAGAATTTTCCTTGGAATGTCAGGGTTATATTATTTCAAGGTATCCTCATACAACGGTTTGTCTTCTATCTTACGGAAAATATTTTGACACAATCGATGATGGTAAATTAAAGCTATTTATTATAATGAAGTAAAGAAATAGCTACAAATGTGAAGTATGTCGGTCAGTAACATCAGTAATGTGAATGTGTGAGCATGATGAAGTGTGGGGTGTTGTCAGCAAAAAAACAAAAGAACACCAAAGCAAGGCAAAAACGGCCAGACACTGGCAGGGATGAGTCCAGGTGAGCAGAAGAGACCAGAGCAACACTTGAGTAGGGCTTTTATTAACCAGGAGCTCCAGGACCAGGTGCGCTGCATCCGACACTCTGACGCAACCACGTTCCTGTGACACCTTCAGGGACACAGGGACAAATAACTGGCAAAACCACACTTGTACACTTGTAAGATAGGCAAGGGCCGTCACAGGTAGGTTTAGGAAAATATCATGAAATACTTATTAGGTTCAGGCAACAAAACCACTCATCGTTTGGGTTAAAATAACTACGGAAGTACCGTTACTGAAGTTCGCAAGTTCTGTTTTTTTGCATTTTAACGTCTTGGCTAATCTATCTTGCTAGCTAATTGTTGTGTTTGCGCATGCTTCATCAATTCAAGCATGTCAGGACATTGAGTCATTCGATTTCCGAATTAAAAAAGGAGCATTTTTTTGTCACTGGATGCGTTTTATGCTGGCGGGGAGATGGGATTTCAATGCCACATCTCAAACATCTCTCTCATTGCTCTAGTTCTCTCAATCTGCTTATCTGACATCCAACTAGCTAAAGCAGCTGCACATTAGTTACTGCTGTAAGTATCATTACTAATGCAAGTATAAGGAAATTGTTTTGATACTACAGCATTATGAAGCGTTACTTATCTGTCCAGTTTTTCCCCGTTTCTTCTCACACCACAACTTAAGGCCTTATTTCTTTTCTTGGAAGGATATTTTAACTTCACTATGTTATCCTTGTGCTAATGTGTTAGCCTGTGGCTACTGATGTCTGTTGGCCACAGTGCTAACACGTATTTTTTGCTGAAGCAGAGGTACACAGTCATTCTGCACAGTCCCATGGTTCATTTGAGCTGGTGATGCACACAATAAACCTAATTATCTTATCTGAATGTAGTCCCCCTGGCATTTTAGCTTGTTCTTGATCCCTTCATCTCTTCTGTGGGGACTACTGTGACACTTGGGATCATATTTAAAGCCCCTACTGATAGAATGTTATCATCTGTCAAAGGCTTGTGCTTGTAGAAAAACATGTAAATGCCACAGTGTCCTAAAATGTACAGACACTTTCAAATGATCCACACAGGCACTTCAATGCTACAGGAGGGCCTATAAATATGCAGCATTTTCCTAAAAAAAAGGTATAGACTGATTAAGAAAAATCACTCTCAATCATCACTTATGACCCACTAGAAGTGTTCGGTGGTGTCTGCCTGGATTCTCTTTCTTCTTATTTTGCTGTGTTCGGGACGTTTTTGGGCGTCAGCAAAGAGCCTTCGGGCTCCGCGTGGGGTTGTAACCCCCAGCTCATCAGCAGGGTGTGAAGTTAGATCTCATTCCCACCTTGTCAAATACCGCCACTGTCAAGCCCCTTGGCGTCTGATACTGAGGCACCCTTTAGCGTCTATGATCCAAAGTGGCGGTATTTGACGATGAAGCATGCACTTCGGCTGCATTCATTCTAAATCCAGCAGCTTCCCGCAGCCTTGTGTGGAGGTGTGTGTTTATTTGTGCTTTAGAACCTGCTTTGAAACTATCAGAAAATAACTTTCTATTTCTCTGACTCACTGGACTTTTTATTTATTTTATTTTTTTATTCTAAATCTCTGTGGGATGCTATGACAATATTTACCATTTGTATTACTATTTGTATCAAATTTGAGCTGAGATGCATTATGTCTCATTGAGTTATCCTTTAAACTGACCTGGGGTAAATTTGATTGGTTGATTTTAATGTGTTCATATCACTTGGAATACCTTTTTCAGTCTAAATAAGTCACCATAGACCTGCAACACAGTATCGTCTAAATGCACTAGCACAGAAAGTTGGCACAAAGGGCTCCATCGCCTAAATGGGAGGGCGTTGTAACCACAAAAACATCCATCCTTGTCTCCACTTCTTCATCATGCCTGTGTGTTGGAGTGGCCAGCTGAAAGCCACTCCTGAGTAAGGTCAGTGTGACTGCCCAACTGGTGAATATGCGTTGGCACTTAAAGAACTCTGAGAGCATGAGGCAAAATAACTCTCCCATCAGGTCAATTAAAGTGTGACCTGATAGGGGCCAAGTGCTGGAGTAGGGCTTATCACTGCGAGGTGTGGTATTGGCAGCACCACGTTACAAGGAAGCTTTTACTAGGACCCAGTGCTAGATGAACCCAATATAGGGACAGGCTACCTGGGGGGAAAAAAACAACAAAAAAACCTGCACAAGTAGCAAACAGTCTTGGCACAACAGTAGGCAAGACACAAGGGCTGAGTATTGTTCCAAATGTTCCGATACTTGATCAATAGAGTGCTATTTTGTTACTTAAACTCTGCCAATCATGGCTAAATGACATTCAATTTAAAACTGGCAAAACTATGATTTCAGTCAGGAACTATCTGATCAGAAAATAAGTAAATTAAATAAAATAGGCAAACTAAAACCAAAAATCTCACCAGACGTTCGATGCCGATCTCTGTACTTGACCGTTTTAAATATTCCAGGCTTCACACCCAACGCTACGAGGCTCACAAAGGCACCACCTATCAGAAATGTAACACTCAAAGAACAGACACAATAACGCGCTGTGTCAAAGTTTGCATTGGGGAATACAAAGACTGCCCTCTGAAGCTGAACGTGGCTTGTTAAATGTAAAGCTGTATCACGGTTTCCCATTCTTCTGTTTCATTAAAGCCTTATTTAACGTAAAAGTAAAAGTAATGCATTATTCTCTCTGAACAATGAAGCTAATGTCATCTCAGGCCTTTGAATCATGTAGAGGAAGAAACTACGGGGCAGGTACCACCACGTGCGGGTGGACCTTTTGTTTAATATGGAGCAGCTTCTCCCATCCGTCTCCCCTGTGTCTATCTGCCGTGTCATCTGCGAGCTGGCCAATTACTGCTTAGCTGAGCTTGTCACTTCCTTCTCTCTCTGGATACGCGAGGGCTGTTGGAAGTGTATAAACAGGAAGGGTGAGGAGAAAAGGGAAGAGACTCATGAAACATACATGCACCAGCATCACAGAGGAAGGGACGGCTCCGTCCTTCTCTCACAGGCAGTGACGGGCCTCAATCAGCTCAGTATATTCATCTTACCAATACTTACCAATAACATGCAGCCACTGTACATCCCACAGGGAAATGGTGGTGCTCCATGGTGCCGAGCTGTAATCCAATCTTTTTTTACCTGGGCCACATTTGTCTCGGCATAAACTGTTTCAAATGGCTGCCTTGAACTACGCGCAGGTGTATTTAATTTATTTTTGGGTGAGAGTCAAACTAGGAATTAGTTCCACCACAATCAGACACACTTACCTTAATTCCACTCCAAAGAATCCTATTGGCGGTCACAGCAGTATTGAGTTTTTAAAGCATAGAGGTGCACTGGGAAGTGATATCACCACCAGAGAAACCAAGTAGAAAATGCTTCAAAATCGTTCTAGTTTTGAATGTTTGAAGAATAGTTATTGTCGTCACTGTTAGATTGCCAGGCAACCAGTGTAAAAGTCACTACATCCAGTCAAGATGTAGTCCGGGATGTACCATGTTAATTTGTGAGTTTTGTAGGTAGTTGTACTTGCAAGTATTTTTTTAAAGTCCAAGTCAAGTCTCAAGTCTTTGAGGGACAACTCCAAGTCAAGTCTCAAGCCTTTTTAAGGGCAAGTCCAAGTCAGGTTGCAAGTGTTTGATGGGCAAGTCCAAGTCTCATGTCTTTGAGCTAGAGTCCAAGTCAAGTTCAAAGGCGGTCACAAAGTCGTATCTGGGTCTGTCTAATTTTGTGGGTAATCGGACCCGATGACAGGCATTAAGAATAACTGTATAGAAAAAGCCAAACTTCTCGCTGATGGTCTCGTTTACCTTTGTAGGTCAGAAAGAGGCATCAGTATTACATGTTTGATAACAAGTGAAAAGTTTCTTGTAGAAACCTCAACGACCATGGGCACGCTGCTTTTGCTGCTTTGGCCAAATTCTCTGCTGTGAAAAGGGTCTACAGGTTCTCATGTGAATAATGTGCAAGGTTGCGAAAATATAAGTATGGTTTAGCTGTTCAGTTGTGTTGATCTGCTGTTCTAATCATAGCAGTTAAGTTTGAGCAAAAGAAGCGTCTTTAAAGATGATTCCATGAAACATCTTTTCTCTCTCTGTATTCTGCCACATCTACTGTATCTGAGCCTGTGATGTCCCCGGCAGTGTTGCTGCATGATTTACAAGCTGTCAGGAGTGTTCTCTTTCTGGGCCTTGATGTTTTTAACGGACTGCTATTTTTCTATCTTGTGAGGGCAAGATAAATAGTGACACTCAACATTCGCAGCCAGTCACGCGCGGCGGCCATCTCTGCTGGTGGTGAAATGCCCGCTGGGAATCCCTGCCTGTTTCCATAAGTAGGGCCGGATGACTAATGATCGATCTATGGATATTACTGCCGTGAGCGGCTCTGGGATGATGGAAGTGTGACAGCTTGGGAGTCGTAATTAAGGACTGGAGGGAGGAATTATAAACCAGGTCTATATATCAATTAATATTGCTCTATGATGATATGGTCCCAGATGGAAAAACACGCCATATCTGGAAGCCATTTGGAGTCGATACGATATACTCCTCTTGATGTTTCCACCACAATATGATGTTGACGTGGGCAACGGGAACAATGTTTCTTTTTAGATTCTGAGAACTAAATTTATTCCTGGTTCCATTCCCAGTGCGATGTTCTCATTTTATTTATCTTTCCCAATTATTACTTCCATTCTCAGTTTACAATTATAAAATCAGTGTTCAGTATTTTGCCTCACAGCAGCTTCAGTTGAAGGCTGTGGCTGTATGCGGGGTTCTTGCATGTTAAAGTAGTTGCAGTGGCAGGAAGGAAAAGTCAGAGTTTAATCAAAGCAGACATCAAGAATAACATAGTTTGCGACTGCACCACCTCTCCACATTCCCATGGCGATCCGGCCTGTGGGTGAAGAGGAGGTGTAATTCTGTTTACCTCAAAGTTCTCTACTGTCCTCTAATACCACTGTGTCTGTCATTTAGTTATGACAAATACTGTAATGTTCCAGTCTCAACGAATACTGCTCATAATAACTTTGTTGCTTGTGTAACAGAGAACATAATTATGCACATTATGTTTACTCCTTTTGGTTTGTTTGTATTAAGTCAGAGTGAACACAAAACAGGCAGAACTAAACCAATATATCACAAACTAAATGAACCATTATACTGGTGTCATTTCTTTTTTCAGCTCCTTTTTTGTTTACTTTTAGTCAATCTGGGTTATAAAAGAGAATTATTGCAACAGAGAACTTATGTGTTTGAGATATTTGACGTTTTGTCATTGTTCCCTAAAGGTTAGGGCTAGAGATGCACCAATACTGATATATATATATATATATATAATATATATTAGGGCTGGGCAGGTTAACGCGTTATTATCGCGTTAACGCAGTAATTAATTAATGCCGACAATTATTTTAACGCGCATTAACGCAGTTTTTTAAAATTATTAATTAGTATTACACACATGAAGATAAAGTTGTGAACACCGGCTGAATATCTATTATCAGAATCATCATAACTGTAGTTTAACTGCTACTGTGTAAAGGGAATACTGCTGTTAAAAATAACCTTATTTGTTTAAAGTGTTTGCAAACCAAATGTTACTGACCCTTTGCTCATATAGCAGTACTTTTAAAATAAAAGTGCACAATACACTACTTGTCAGAATCCCTGTCAGACCAGACACCTCCCATGGCCACACCCCCGATTGGTACACAGCTAGAGACACTTCAGCTGATTACCTCCTGCAGGCTGACACACCAGACCCAGATCCTACTAATGAGATCTGGGCAGTATTTGAACCCTGGTCCTCCAGACTTGCATCCGTACAGTCTTTATGCCGGAACAGTCGTCATACAGGCTTGATTCCCAAACCAGCTATTAAGGCAACTTATTGATTAAACACTGGTATCAGATTGGTACATGGTATAGGCCGATGCCCAAAGCCCCAGTATCGCAGATTTTTTAATCGCATTTTTGGCGATAAGGCCATTAAAGATATGACAATGTTTTTTATTATTGCTGTTGATAATTATGATATATTTATTAATAATAATGCACAATTTATAGTTTTACGCTTATTGTCCTTATTGAAAATGGTTCAAATGCTGATAGTGAAACAAGTAATTTTGCTTAAAATGTGACATTCAAAACAATGTAGCTGGGAACAACAGTGGCGACGGTGTAAATGTAGGCTACGGCAGAGACTACGATCTATTGGCTGTTCATCTGGTGTCTTTGTTGGGAGTGGAAAACAGATTCAATAATACCTTTTTAGAAAGCAATAAATAATTAGCCATCGTTATCGTAGAAGGTTAAAATTTGCACATTTTGAGATTGGAGAGAGTTTTATCGCCCATGTCTACTTTGGTTATGTACGTTGCTATGAAATATGACCAGAAAATGGTGGCATTATTATAATTTCTCAGGTAAACCTGCAAGTTGCCCGAAATACTGTCCAAACCTGGTCTGAACACAATGCGAAGTCTTCTCTTAACATATTTTTTACATTCAGGCAAGAATAATACGTCATCAAAATTGTAGTTTGCGACATTATTTTGCAAGCAGAATCAAATCATCCAAATATTTTTGGGTCCTGTCGGGTTTATGTAACATCATTGTTACAGTGGGTACGGAAAGTATTCAAATTTTTCACTCTGTTTCATTGCAGCCATTTGCTAAAATCAAAAAAGTTCATTTTATTTCTCATTAATGTACACTCAGCACCCCATCTTGACAGAAAAAAACA
>NW_022280155.1:291614-307189 GCF_004355925.1 Anarrhichthys ocellatus | reverse complement strand
TTATGACCATGTGATATTTCAGTTTTTCTTTTTGAATAAATTTGCAAACATTTCTACATTTCTGTTTTTTTCTGTCAAGATGGGGTGCTGAGTGTACATTAATGAGAAATAAAATGAACTTTTTTGATTTTAGCAAATGGCTGCAATGAAACAGAGCGAAAAATTTAAAGGGGTCTGAATACTTTCCGTACCCACTGTATATAGGAGCTTGTGTTTATTTTTTTTATACCATCAAAACATAACTCAGGTACAGCTTTTCTCTTTCAAAAAAAAGCCTCAAAATGAACACAAATTCCCTGTGGATCAGACATTACATTACAGTCATTTAGCAGACACTTTTATCCAAAGCGACTTACAATTCAGAGTCTATCACATTTCTACACCGTAGGCACAGCTACGGGAGCAATTTTGGGGTTAAGTGTCTTGCTCAAGGACACATCGACATGTGACTGTCGGAGCCGGAGCTCGAACCGCCGACCCTCTGATTGAAAGACTGCTCTGCTATCCACTTAGCCACAATCGTCCGGTGCAGACACGGTGCAATGTCTGCTGCTCAGGCAGCAGCTACACAGCCAAGTAGAAACACACCAGATTTACAGCCCCGTTTGCATCACAGGAAAAGCATTTGTATTTGTTACTGCCAAGCTGCCACCAACCTTCACTCCATTGATCCAGCCAAGGGTCGTGAGTGTCTCTTCTTACATGCTTTTAAGTTTACCTCTGTGCACACACCTTCACACAGTCATAATTATGAAGACTTTGCCGTAACAGTTAGGTGGGTTGGTCAAATTTTGGGGAGTGACTGAATGGCTGGATTGAATGAAAGGCCCTGCACAGGTGTAACGCTGCATTCACATGGAACCAGGCCGACGGCAGACAACAGACGGACAAAATGTTCTGGAATGGCGGAATGGCAGGACGGCAAAACGAAAAAAACACATGGTATGTTGCTGTGGTGATGGAATAAAATATGTTTAATAAAATGATTTAGTGTCTATTATTTTCCTGTGATAATAATCACAATAAAATGATTACGCTATAAAATGCAGCTTTCTCTTACTGAAAACTTAACCAACTCCACATCCCGTTCGTGCATTTTGTCTCGGAGATGGGCAATAGTTAAACTTTGGACTCATCCATCTCATCCATGCTATTATTCCCCGGCATAGTTTCACCGTCCTGCTCTCGACCAATAACACGATATCCGGTTTGCCGTCTTCCGTCTGCCTGATTCCATGTGAATGCATCGTAACAGGACTAAGCGTATGATCATGAGCCGAACGCATCCTCAATCCTCACTTTGTTGGATATCTTTCAAAACGTTATTCCTAATTTTCTCTTTTTCCTACAAATGTCCAGTTCATTTCCACTTGTCACACACATGCATTCTTTAAAAAAAATAAACGTACTCCTTCACAGGAAACAACTTGGTTAGGTTTCGGCAACAATACGGCTTTGGCTGGGTTAAGGAAATGAAAGGGGTTTGGGTTAGAATAACTACGGAAGTGATGTCACCCAAGTACAGAAGTCATGTGACTGATAACTCAACATTTGGGTTTGATCAACTTTGGAAGTAACATGACAAATAAATCAACATTGTGTCTTCTGGTTACACATGGGACGTGAACAGCGGTCTCCCTGATGACAAGTCTTGGTGTGTTACTCGCCCATCCCCTCCGGTCTCCTCACTACTCTTCATTTCTTGCTCTTTTTTTTTTCTTTCCTATTCTAGATTAACGTGGGATAGATATGAATTGATTTCATGGGATGGATACAAATTGCAGTGCATCGCTTTTCACAGATATATAGCTATGAACGGTGCATGGCCAAACAGCCTGCATGTGCATGTGTAGATTTATACACGTGTCGTGTGGAGAGTTGTTCCCCAGCTCCACAGCGGCTCCTCCTCCATACGTCAGAAACTATCGATCTCCACGTCACTGTCAGAGTTCCCTGCTCAGGAGATAACTGACATACACACACACACACATACATGCAGCATTCTCTACTCCATGAATGTGACTGGTCATGACAAACTGGCAGGTTGGAGCCGGGATGAGGAAAATTTCAGTATGCCTCTCGCACACACACACACACACACACACGAGTAGCAGGAAATGCAGTGGGTACACACTTGGATGCAGCGCGTCCTCCCATAATCCCATGCTCTTCCTTTTAAAGTCATTGCATCTTCAAGCTAATGCTGCTAATGCTAGCATAATACTAACTATTAACTGTATTATCTATTGGTTTACAAGTATGGAGTAACATGGAGTAATTATTATCGACACTAGAGAGTTTCTTATTACAGATCCCTTCAAGTGTAACATAGCACATGCCATTAATCGGGCTGCTGCATAATTCCTCATGGACGAGTGTGTCGGGGGAGTGATGGGGATTTGTCGCCGATGGCTTCAGGTCGTTATCACGCTAGAACAGCACTCTCGTGTTCGGGCCCTGAAGAGAAGAGATGATGATGCACAATGATTGGGTACATCTTTTTAATTTGGTAACGAGGTGGCCGAACAGTTATTCATTCTCAGATTGAAATTACCGGTGAAAAGAGTGCAATATTCAAATAACGAAAGCCACAATGTTGAGTGTAACGCACATGGAGTCTTAATAAGCTTTAAGGTATTATACATTATGTCATTTTTGCTAGCCTCAATCTTCTGCAAAATAGAGTTGGCCCAGCTGCAAAATGAAGCTAGAGGCTGTTGTTGGAATGATATTGTGGATTGTATCTTCATCTTGCCAGCTAAATCAAATCACAGGCCGCAGTGAATACACCTCAAAGCTGAGTTGAACATGTTAGTCTGGTCTGCCTGACTCGTTGATCCTTTATCTCATTGAGGTTTGTGCAAGTTTGAATCCATGTTCCCCCCCGACCACGGCTCTGAAATATCAGTAGCCTCCCTGTGCTGCGTACGGATACCTGCATGGCGCTGTCCGTGGTGCTGAAATAGAGTCATGTCCTTCCATCGCTTCGTCCTATAGTATTTAAAAGAGAAATACTATTTTCTAAATGATACGGCTGAAAAAAAAAGTCTTCAGCAGAGAGCTGTGACCAAATAATAATCTGAAAAGAAAATGTAAACGACCTAGTTGTGATGACTTCAGATGTACTTTGGTTTTGTTGGCCATCAGTTCAGTGATTGAGCGTTGAGCTTACTAGTACCCTTTTAATCTCAATCACAGTTAATCATCGTGTAGCCTAACTTTACTGCCCTAACGATAAAAATCAAAGAAAAAGTAGCCCAATTTGTCCCAATCTGGCAAACTGATTTGCCATTTGTGAATGTGTGAATATTGAAAGGGGATGAGAGCCACTTTTACAGATCATAGTCAATGAGCAGGCGTGTTGGGGGCTCATCCATTTTTAACGTTCAGCAGGAAGTGGGGTCTCGGAAGGACCCCTCTTTGACATCGCTAAATATAGCATCAAAGAGTGGTGAGCTCTTGCATATTTAATGGCTCAACTGTGCATCACACTTCCTGCGTCTGTATTTTGGTGCGTGGTATTTATGTTCACAGCATGCCACTGATTGCTCGTGAACTCATTTCACATCAAAGACGAGAGAGTGACAGCAATGTTTTTCTCTCCGGTTATTTCAGACTCGTGTTCATACATTTGGGTTACACTTGACAGTTGTATTGAATATCACTCGGTTGGGGAAAAAAATGTAGAAACACAAGAAGGCGTGTGATTGGTTGGATGGCTGGGTGTAACTGTAAGTGCTCCATGTTGTCTTGTGAAGAGTGGCACTCTAAAGGGGAAAAAATGCATTGAATAAATGACTCTTCCATTTCAGCATCCTGGAGACCTTTTACTCTCAGTATTATTTTTTGCTGAATTCAGTCAAAAGCCGAAACAGCTGAGCAAAAATCTACACAGCAACATAGGGCTGGACAGTATTGCCGACAATTTTATCACAATATGTTTTTTTTCAATATTGATTCATGTTGATAGTCATCACCATATATTATAATAATGACAATAATACTGTGACCATAGACTGTATCTAAGAAGCGGACGTAGTCATCAACTAGTCGATCACATCATGCTGCGTTGAAGACTTGAAACTAGAGATTGAGACCATAAACTCATGTTTACAATGTTTACTGAGGGAATAAATCAAGAGAGAAGTAGAGTCATTTTCTCATAGACTTCTATACAACCAGAGGAGTCGCCCCCTGCTGGTTAGTAGAGAGAATGCAGGTTTATGACACTTCTGCGTTGGCTTCACTCAGCAGAACTGGAGGTTGCCGCCTGGTTGTGACCCTCCAATCAGTTTATTCACCATATTACAGCCACAGCAGTATTACGGACAAGGCTACGTCGGAGCCTACGACGTAGGGAGAGGGAAACGGATTCAAAATTAACTTTGGAAAAAAAACCTCATAAATCGATGGAACAGCAAAATCTGACACTCACTGCGATGTATCATTAAAGATCAGCATCTCCAGGGAATTAATTACTTCCCAGGATCTGATGGAAGAAGAGACCTTTCCGCCAGAGTCGGGGGGAAACACATGACAGAGATCTCATCAAAGCTGGAGACACTTTTTAACACAGCTTTATTGTCTGTGAGTTTAAAAATGGCAACCTATGGAAGTGGCATCAGCAGATGGATACAAACAAAAGCCTATAAATAAATGGAGACATGCGTACACGTATCCAGGCAACTTACTCAACTAAAGATAAAAAAAGAATCACTCAGCTCGGTGTCAACACTGCAATGTATCCAACGTACAGAGAAGCTACTTCAATAAACTACACTTACACCTAGTGCGCTACATTTCATTTTTAATGCAAAACCTGCCGCTGGAAAGACACAAATAAGACAGCACATAGATTCCATGTTTTGCTGCAGAAAAGCAGAAGCAACACACTTTTTCTCTCAGAAGTGGGAGAGCTTAAACATGCAAATAATCAAGTGTGCTGTTTCACACCCCGGGGGCAAACCCAGCCAGACTCCTACTCAAAATCCAGGATAGCGTTGCTGCCGAACTACGGAGTGTGAGTGTGTGTGGGTGAGTGAGTCCCATATCATAAAGATACAGGAAAGGCAATCGTGCAGTTATTAAAAGCAGAGCGGTGCAAAATTTGTGTTTTTTTTTGGTGCAAAATTGCATTTGATATGGTTTTCAATCATTCTGTCTGCAGTGAAGTGACTCTTGTGTTTATGGCCACGCAAGTGTTGAATTTTTGACACGTACTTTCAATGTTGTCTACGGTGAAGCTAGTATTATTAACCGTAGTGAGCTAGTATCAGGTGCAATCGAAATGTTTGCCAAGGGAAGTCCAATTTAAAGCCTCTGCAAACTGGCTTACAGATGTATTTCTCTATAACACAAAATACTTCTGACTAAATATTCTAGAATCAAATTTAAAGGGAGTTTACCCCAACGTATATATATTTTCCTTTTTCCTGCAGTACTATTTATCAATCTAGATTGTTTTGATATATGAGTCTATATTTGAGCGAAGGCAGACATCTCTACGTGCTGTATCGCCAAAACTAGCCGAGTCACAAAAAAACAAATCTAGATAGAGAAATAGCACCACAGGTAAGTTTTTTTTATTGTTTCAGCAGAGTCAAACTCACCTCCAGCTAAAATAGTGTATTTGCTGAAATTATCCAGGACAACTGTATGCAGCACCGCGGAGTTAAATTGGATAAAATTTCCTTCTTGGTTGCGAGAAAAGCCCCCAAAAGATTGGAGTTTATAAGCAGTGTTATCGTCCACATATTGATTTGTATGTGAAGATTGCTTTTTGGGCTCCGCTGTGCTCGTCCTCACTTTCACTCCCCTCATGTGTTTTTTTTTTTTATTGAGTTTGCATCACTCTTCTGCGGCGGGACCTCCTCTGTGCGATATTGGCTCCTCCGTCATCTCCACCTGTATGACAAGCCGGCGTGGTTAACAGTCGCCCTGATTGGAAAAACCCCGCGGTGGGCGGGAGCGTCGCCACGCTCCCTCGCCACGTGATGGATGTGCTGCGAGGGGCCGCGTGCCGCAGAAGTTTTAGAGCAGTAATGTAGTTTAATGACTCGGTGGCTTTTTGCAGGCCAGTTGAGGAGAGGTGGGCAGCGAATGCAGGCCGAGCCTCCATTATGGGAGCAACATAGTCAGGCTTTTATTTATCCCCCCCCCATCTCCTCACAGTAGAAAATAGTCTGCAAGACAGCTGGTGACAAACTGCCCTCTTACCATCCATTCAGGGATGTACCTGCCCCTCCTGCCTCTTCATCCTTCCATTCTGAGCTACAGCTTCCCCATCTCTGCTTCCAGACACGCTGCTGTAGCGGCTGGCAGACACACAGCCTGTCCCCCATTAGAGGGAAGGGGAATAGGTGACTCAGTAAAAGGTTGCAGAGGGGTGTACGGATGCTTTGCAGCTGCATAGCAAAGGCTATCACCGGCTAATCAGTAACAATGGTCAGATAATTACCAGAATGAAATGCCCATACTGACAAAAAACAGCCAAGGTCGTAGCCAGACTTTTAGAAATACTGAGGTCATAAGTGTACCTGCTGCGACTTGAATACTCTGCGTAACAATTGTCAAGCCAGCGGGAGATAAAAGCATGCATGACGGATTTTGGTTATATGCCTCGAATGAAACAACACTGCAGTACTTTGGTGACTTGAGCATCACATTACAGCTCGGAGTCAAAAAGTGACACCAAGATCACAAGCTTCTCATTTAGATAGCGCACCCACACTAGACTGTAACGATGCAGGCACTTGGACCAGGGGGGACTATATGGATTTGATTTCTTCAGCACTCAATATCAGCAATGTAAGAGACACATCCATAGCACTAGGCTTCATTGGGAAATACACATGACCCTTGGCTGAACAGCATGAGACATGAAAGTACAATAAAAGAAATTCCTGAAGACCTCTCTTCATTTTTCTATTGTACATGTACATGTGTTCAAATGCCAAGGCAACTTCTTTTTTTTCTGGTTTGCAACCTCTACTTCTTCTACTCTGTTTACTGAGGGGTTACAGCCGTGTGTAGCCTATAGTGCCACGCAAGGCTAGTGACAGTCTGAAGAGTGGCACCATGTACATAGAGAATTACAGGGAACCCAGGATTGACCCCTGAGGGACCTTACAAGAGAGATAGATATTTGAGGGGTCATCACCAACCAAAACAGAGGTGTGGCATGAAACAATCCGATCTAGAGCCACATAGCTGAATGCTGACACAGCTTTTGAGAGGGTTGATTGAAACAACATTGTCCACTTTGTTAAAGACTGCCCGGAGCTTGATTTAAATTGAGAGTGTTGATTATAATTTCTAGTTCTGGAACGTAAACCCCCTCAAAAGATGTTAAACCCTTCCATTTCCAGACAAAATACTGGGTACATGATCTCATTGTCCTCAATGGCAGCTACACTTGGGGAACAGGCAAAATCAATGCTGCCTGGAAAGCAGATTTTGATTGTTTTTGCAGGTTGACATTGCTGATAACAGGCTGTTATTATCTATCTCAATCCCCAGTCAGTGCACTCAGCTGTGAGCCTTCACTGTAGCTGCCAGAGAGTGTGTTACACCACCTGCAGTCTCGTATACAGAGGAAAAAGGGAAGTGAAAGGAGGCAGACGAGTTAATTTGCTGTCTGTATGTGGGTGTTTGCTCCAGAGTGTGTGGGTGACGATGGCGACAGCAACAGCAAATGAGAGTGTGGTCTCCCCGGCAGACTCATAGTCGTGGCTATAAAGTTCTAGCAAGGTAGTCATACTGTGTGTGTGTGTGTGTGTGTGTGTGTGTGTGTGTGTGTGTGTGTGTGTGCGCCATTGTTTAGGGGACATCCAGGTGACACTGGTGGAGTTTTTATCACTGCAATAATCGGGAATGCAATCTCTATCTCAGTCTCTGCTGCCGTGTTGCCTCACCCCCCCGCTTCTTACGTCATCTATTCGTAGTTCACAGAGGCCCGAATGACAAATTTGGACATTCAGTTTTGCATCTATCAGCATTCAGACATTGAGAGAATTGTCGGTTTGCACCAAATGTGATTAACATTGAGCGGCAGTCATGCTTCCAGCCATGTGCTCCTCTCCCTCCTGCTTCTTTCACTTTGTCATTGATTCAGTTCCTTGGAACGTCCACATTGACCAGGGTTTGTTTTTGTTTAACATTTGTGTCAGACCAGCTATGTCCCTTTTCTGCTATTATTAGCTATTTTACTCATCGTCTAAATGGGAAATATATCAGCAACCTAATATTAGTTCTCTCACAAAAAATGAATATACTCCTTTTCTTGCGTAAAACCACGTCAAATTCCCTGATAGATTTAGTGAAATATGTGCAAAAGCAACATATTTTGAGCAACACATTTTTTAATTGGCTAAACATCAGATGTGTTGCGCTATCCTTGCCGTTTTTCGTTGCTGAGTTGCCCACTAGAGCATCTGTCTTTGTTTGACACGGTTGTGAATACATATTACCCCAGCGAGCTTGTTGCTGATTTTGATCTTTGCTTGCGCTCTTTCAGTTCTCACTCAACCCCTCTAATTGGGATTCTTCTCACTTTTAAGCATGAAGCTTTCAAAGACTAACCTACTCTCACAGAGAAGGCAAGCCAGGTGTGAAATCTCCCGCTGTCATTGATGAAATGATTTCTGCTCTTACTAGAAAGCCGACTTGTTTTGTAGACCATACGAGGAATATATGTCTCCAGATTCATTGATAATGGCATAGTCATTAGTGGTAAAAGGGTTATATATGTGTGTAAAAATGAAACTATTCAGTCTCAAAAATAATGAATGTGAGCGCATGTAGAGCTGAGCCACAATCAATTACTTGATTTGCAGAAAATCAATCCACAAGCTCTTTTATAAATCAACCAGATGTGTTTGTTCCAGCCTCTCTGATGTGGGGATTAACTGCTTTATTCTACTGGGTGTGATTGCAAATTCTGTAGAATTTGGTTTCTGGAACTTTTTAATATATTGCCTCAGTAAAATATATTCTTCAATACAGAATGATGTTCATTTAGTACATTATGGTCCCATTTACAGTAAAATACATAATAAAGCCGGGTATAATTCATGTCAATGCATATCCCTCCCTCCACCATCGCATCTAAATATGGTTGCGGCCAAAATCCATAAATCGAAGCCTCAAAACAATAGCCCTACCAAAAATAATCAACATACTTAATATTATTGAAAATAAATAGCTGCAGCACAATCAGTATGCATCACTGTTTTGGGCCTTTTTTAAATGTTTTACTGTATCTGAAAATATACAGTATTAAAGGAACTGTTATTCCCTTCAACATACAGATACAAAATATGTTGTGATGTAAGTGAATGAGTGTATCCAAAGATAAAGACTTTATAACACAAGTTCGAGCTATTGCATCGGTCAAAAAAACAATAGTAACCAGGGATACCTCACCAGATGGGCTCATTGTTAGTATCCACCTCCTCCTGCCAGCAATCAATCACTATAATAAATCCCAGGGCTTTTCCAATCATGACTAGCAAATGACACGCTACTTAACATCCTATTTGGTAACTGGTGAAGGGAAATGCATGCCGACACCCCTGGTGTAATGTTGGAAAAAACATGGGCATGAATTTCCCTCGTCTCCACAGCCTCTAAACCAACTGGCACTAACAAATTGACTTGCAGCACAGAAACACCATCTAGCCAGCTCATTACAAAGGCCTAATCCTTTATAGTTAATTAACTTTTTGTTCTCTCTGTATATTAGACGAGGGGACATTTACAATGCTGTCAAGTGTTGCAATCCCTCTCACCTGCTAGGTTTGAAAAGAACATTTTACAGCTTTAAATGTTGGCCGAGTGGCATATGCATGGGCCCAATCCAGTGTTCACTTGTACTGAAATATTTACGTGTTGGAGGAAATTGATTGTAGCATTCAGAAATTCATAGCACATTCCCTCGCAGCAGTTTCCCCCTCATCAGAAATGCAGCTCAGGCATTTTACAAATAAATAAACAGTGTGCGTGGGCGTGCGGGTGTTCCTGTGTGGGAGATTTTGCACTGTGGAGCACATGCCTTTGAACGTTGTGTATTCATGTCTATATTTTTCGACTGGTGAAAATCCCACAGATTTGACTCACATGAATGGGCCTGCTGCAGACAGATTTGGATGCTGCTTACTGGTGCATGGTAGAGAGGACTGTGTACAACTATATCTCAGATATGAGCAGAAAAGGATAGCCCGTGTCTCTATTAGAGGAGTTTAACCAAGGATGTTCCAATTTTAATTTTATTTTTAATCTGTCATGTCACACTAAAACCGTTCAGCAGCTTTGCTGGTACATGGTGAATGTACCCCAAAACATCTGTGCATTGTCTTCTTTCTTTAGCACTTGTGTATTGAAGTGTGTACTGGACATGGCGGCCTCTAGGGGCCACGTTGGACAGCGAAGATTGGCAGATACCCTGGCATATTTACTGCTTTTATGAAAACGCTCCAGTAAACTGTGATGCCAGCTAGTTGATCATGGAGCCCTCAGAACTTCATGTCAAAAATCATATTACAAAAAATATTTTTTTGTAATATATGTCAGGGTATCTACCAAGAGATTTGTGTGAACATACTGGCTGATTTGACATTAATTCTATGTCAGAGTACTTGAGTACTGTACATGCCAACAAGGTTTTAATAAATCTCACAGAGTTGTAAAAATATTCTCAATGTTCCTCAACAAAGAAACACAGGATGCTATAACAATACTACAGGTTTATGTTATGACCACTAGTTCAAAATGACTTCAACTTTGTTTTCTTTGGACCTGTGTTTTTCCATTAGCCTCTGGCACTGTCAGAGTGGTAGGGACCTCAAATTGATTCATTCTTGGGGTACAAAACATGTAAAATCAACAGAAATCTGAAGATTTCAGAAATTAAGCTTCAGATTATGTTCTCAGTTCTTCTCTGCTTTATTTGAATAATTTAATTAGTTTTTGGACAAAACATGGCATCTGAAGATGTCGTCATAAAGTAGTTGTTACGGTGGCACAGAAGTTCAAAGACAAGATCCAAATTGAAAGAAATTCTTCAAAATGTTGTGTTCATTTGTACCATGATATATTTTTTTATATCTGTTGATGCTGCTTAATAACATCACGTGTAGCAGTTCAGTTCAGTCACAAAAAAAAAGTAGTTTTTAGGAATCCAGAGCATTCTGATAATGCTATTACTCAGTGGCACCAAAATCCCTCTGAGACAAGGACCATTTCACTTACTAGGAATGAGTATATCATGCAAAGAGAACAATTTTCTAAACCATGTCATGTTTGATGTACACAGTGCTAATACATCAATGCAAACCGAATTCTTACCGAGTTCTCTCTCTCTTTCATTCTAGGCCATGGAACCAAAGGGGTGTTCGAGCTGCTGGCAGGCTGGAGGAGAACGAGGGAAAACCTCCCCTTCAAGGAGCGCGTGGCGGATGCTTTTGCCGATGTGATGGTGTGCTACACCATGACCAGCTCCCTCTACATCATCACCTTTGGCATGGGAGCTAGCCCTTTCACCAACATCGAGTCGGTGAAAATCTTCTGCCAGAGCATGTGCGTTGCCATCCTGGTCAACTACTTCTACGTTTTCTCCTTCTACGGCTCCTGCCTGGTGTTTGCCGGACAGCTGGAGCAGAACCGCTACCACAGTGTTTTCTGTTGTAAAATCCCCTCAGTGGAATACCTGGACCGCCAGCCCACATGGTTCAAAACCATGATGAGTGATGGCCATGACTTGTCTACACACCACGATAGCGTCCCCTACCAGAATCACTTCATCCAGCACTTCCTGCGTGAGCACTACACAGAATGGATTACCAACACCTATGTCAAACCCTTTGTGGTCATTCTATATCTCATCTACGCCTCTTTTTCATTCATGGGATGTTTACAGATCAGTGATGGATCAAATATAGTGAACCTGCTGGCTAGTAACTCTCCGAGTGTTTCCTACGCTCTGACCCAGCAGAAATACTTCAGTAACTACAGTCCTGTGATTGGCTTCTACATTTATGAGCCCATCGAGTACTGGAACTCCACGGTGCAGGAGCACCTGAAGACCCTGAGTCATGGCTTCAACAAGATCTCTTGGATGGACAACTTTTTCCACTACCTGCGCGTGGTGAATGTGAGCGCGTCAACCAAGAGCGACTTCATCGCGATCCTTAAGGGCTCCTTCCTTCGCAGCCCGGAGTACCAGCACTTCACTGAGGACATCATTTTCTCCATGAACCGCGATACTGACGAGTACGACATTATCGCCTCTCGGATGTACCTGGTGGCACGGACGACAGAGAAGAAGCGAGAGGAGGTGGTGGAGCTTCTGGAAAAGCTTCGTCCGTTGATGCTGATCAACAGCATCAAATTCATTGCCTTCAATCCCACGTTTGTGTTTATGGACCGCTACAGCTCCTCTGTCATCTCGCCCATCCTGACCTCAGGCTTCAGCGTACTCACAATCCTCATCCTCACTTTCTTCCTGGTCATCAACCCATTGGGGAACTTCTGGCTCATTCTCACGGTGACGTCCGTGGAGCTGGGCGTCTTGGGTTTGATGACCCTCTGGAACGTCGGCATGGACAGCATCTCAATCCTGTGCCTTATTTATACCCTCAACTTCGCCATGGATCACTGTGTACCACACCTGTACACTTTTGTGCTGGCCAACGAGCACACTAGGACGCAGTGCATCAAGTTGGCACTGGAGGAGCACGGGGCGGCCATCCTGCAGAACGCATCCTGCTTTGTGATCGGGATCATGCCCCTGGTGTTTGTGCCTTCCAATCTGACCTACACACTGTTCAAGTGCTCCCTCCTCACGGCGGGCTGCACCGTGCTGCACTGCTTTGTCATCCTGCCCGTCTTCCTGACCTTCTTCCCGCCGTCCAAAAAGAGACACAAGAAAAAGAAACGGGCCAAGCGCAAAGAGCGGGAGAGGGAGAGGGAGCGGGAGAGGGAAAGAGAAAGGGAGGAGATAGAGTGCATTGAAGTCAGGGAGAATCCTGATCATGTGACAAACGTCTGAGTAGTTTGTTATTTTAGCAATGAGTATCAGTGGTTATCCGTCAGTTATTGGTGGATTAGAGGTATCCTCCAATGGTGAGCCGCCTCTCGAGGTGAAGGGGCGTCCGAGAAGTCCCCTGAGGAGTGGGAACTGATCACTCCCAACCAATAGCAGCTAAGCTGGCTAGAGTAGAGCGCAGCCCCACTGGTCAGTCATTCAGTCTGGACAGTGTATCTCATTTGCACAAACTGCAGCATGCCCACGGTTCTAAAGCTCTTTCCCAACTATTTGGTATATTAGACAAGTTAGTTCCCAGAACTCTTGCTTGCTAAGTCTGTAAGTAAATTCCAAACAATCGGTATGTGAGTCCATTTAAATATTAACAATTCTATGTTCATCTCCTGCTGCCCTTATCTCAAAAGAAGTGAGTGAGGAACATAGCAGTCTGTTAAGCCAAGGACTAGTTGGTGAAAGTGGTTAGTGGGATCATACAAAAGTGTATAAACGAAACTGTGCAGGAGACGACTGCACGCGCACCTTACTCCTCACACCGTGGTAACGGCAAAAACAAACGAAACCAAATTCCATGGAAGGAGAGAAACTGTGTAGAGCACACAACATGCTTTTCTGTGACATTAAAAAATAGCTGAACAGCTGAACTGGGCAGATGGCATACACTGTGTCCACTATGAAGAATTATCTTGCACATTGCATCGTGCAAATTGAACCGTCGAGGCTCATATTAGCAGGAGTCAAATATTCCTGCTTTATTCCAGAGGGCAAATAAGGTCGTAGGCAATGGCAACAGGAACTGCAGTGGGCTGCAGCTTATGAAGAGGAAGTGATAAGTAACTGTCGTGCAGCAGTATTTTTAAAAGGCAGTAAGCCTGAGTATGACTTATCCTAAACTGCTTTTACACCAGACCAGTAAAACCAAAAGTGAAGGGTGTTTCCATGGCTGGAAATATGGAACTTTCTTGCAGGTTGATAACAATGGAAAGTTCCAGAGAGAGTATGAATGTCTCTGTGATCCACGTACAAAAGCTTATGGCATGGCACTGGTAATTGGAAGGTCTGAATGTGATTCAAAACTAGCAGTGGTGCCAAATAGTGTACATAATTTTTTGTTTTGACAGAGTTCTATAACAACAAAAAAAGTCTCAGTAAGTTTGAACTTTCACAGAAACCAACCACGAATTATTCAAGCTAATTTGAATGATTGCTATTTGATGTTCAGGTTTGTGAAGCAGGCTATTAAGCAGTGAAGCACCTTTCGTTGAATAGAATGTCTCTGAATAGTGTGAAAAAACTGATAAAGAGCCGTAGTGAAACTAGAACGTCCAGGTTTGTGTTCCAGAAGTTATTCAAAATCATTGACATTTGTAATAAAACAAATTACTACTAATCCAGCCCTACAACATTATCTTTGTATTTTGTTCACTCCAGTTAAAGTTTATACAAAGGGGTTGATCATTGTGACAAGATCACAGATGATTATTACCCACCTCTGTTGTTCACCTCAGCCCTGCAGAGCATTGTAGCGTCTTTCAGCCCATTGTTTTGTGGCCAGCAGCCTAACTGTATGGCTCACTCTCACGACTCTCAACCTCGTTTCCAGCAGTAGGCAGCTTGTCCTGTGAAACAGCTTTGATATACCTTCTCTTTGCTACCTTCCCAGCAACAAATAGCAAACAGAGAAAATGAGTGGACATAGCATTTAGCGGCTAAAGAGCCACACATGTCCATCAGGAGTCGGTGGAGACCAAAACAGAGCTTGACAAAGAGTGAATATTGGACTTACATTGATCAGGCGATCAGAAACACAATGCCAAATTGTTGCTAATGTTGCTCCGTATCTGCTAGATGTGTAAATAATCAATTGCTTTCTAATACAGGCCTACTTTTTGAGGTGATCATTCGTCAAGATGTGTTTTTCAGCATGTTCCAAGGCCCCCACGTGACCAAAAAAATGCTGCTTTAATGAACACCACTTCCCCAAGCCTAAGACCATTCTGGGTTAATACCAACTGAAAGACTAGATATGACATAGCACTAGCACTAGCATTGGCACCAGCCAAGGAAGAGAATTGTTGCAGTGATGTATAATATGGGCAAGGCCATGCTAGAAAACCAGATTTTTGAACAGCTTTTTTTTTTATGTTAACAAACCAATCGTATAACTTTTGTTTTACAATCATCAAGGGTTTGAATGCTGATAGCAAATACTATAAAAGACACCCATTGATCTTGGAGTAGTAAAAGACAGCAGAGCATGTCACTTTTTCCGAGAGGCCAATTAAAGACACCCTCAATGAGATATTCTACTGAGCTACGATAGCTTAAGAATAGCATCTAGCCAGGAAGTGACGTCAAGACTTCAGCTATCTAATTTATTTGGAGCATTCTAAATGTGAAGGTACACACACACACACACACACACACACACACACAAATACCCTCTTTTAATAGTCAGCCTAAGAAGTCTAAAACGTCTGCCGGCTACCTAGAGGGTTTTATTTATATATATATATATATATATATATATATATAT